>NW_021703766.1:39866117-40026346 GCF_005190385.1 Monodon monoceros
GGGAGGGAGGGAGAGAGAAGCCCTTGAGTGTGTTTTGTTTATTGCTACATTACTCAGGCAATTGCCTACTTGAGTCAGACTGTCAGGCTGAGCCTCCAAACCCGGTTCTTGCCCCGTGCTGCCCAGGCCCAGCTGCTACAACAACGTCTTGGCTCCCAGAGCTGCTACACAACTGGCTGCAGGCAAGCGGTGCAGGTGGGAGTGGGGTGGTGGGCAAGCCCTGAACCGGCTGGGGCTAAGTGGTCTGGGGGCTGATGGGGCTCACGCCGGGGGTGGCCGTGGCTTGCTGTTGGACCTGAGCTGAAATTCCTCAGAGTCTGCAGAGCTGCCGCCTTCATGCTCTGTACTGTGACCCCCAACTCAGACCACATAGAGGTCAGGCCTGACCCACCTGGACACAGAAGAAACCAGTAAGCCCTTCCCTTTCATCCTTGAGCACCTGCTCTTTCAGTCACCAGATCTGGCCGGCAGTGTAGAATGTATCGCGTTTCATGGGTCTTACAGATGAGAGGGCTGAGGATCTGGTGCTCAGTAAAGGAGAAACCCAGTGTCCACCCAGACAAAATCCTCGGCATCTCTAATTCCTGCCCTAAGCACGGCTATGGTTACTCTTACAAGTCAACTTGACTGGGCCGCAGGGTGCCCAGATATTTGGTCAAACGTTATTCTGCATGTGTCTGTGAAAGTGTTTTGGGATGAGATTAAATCAGTGCACTGAGTAAAGCAGCTTGCCCTCCCCAGTGTGGGTAGGCCTCCCCCAGCCCATGGAAGACCTGAATAGAATGAAAGGCTGACCCTCCCCCAAGGAAGAGAGAATTCTCCTGCCTGAGGCCTTCATACTGGAACCTCAGCTCTTCCCGGTTGGACAGTAGCCTGCCGGCCTCTGGACTCAAACTATGTCAGTTCTGCAGACTTGGACTTACCAGCCTCCATAATCATGCGGGACAGTTTCTCATTTTACATATATGTGTGTGCGTGAGTGTGTGTGTGTATCCTTTTGGTTCTATTTCTCTAGAGAACTCTAATACAACGCTCCCCTGAAAAATCACGGCCAAAACCTTACTACCTGGCTGCTGGGAACCTGGCTAGAGGGAGGGAAGGGTGGAGGGAGGTGGGGAGGGTCAGCTGCAGGCATTCTCAAGACACCATCCTCTCAGCAGAGTCTCTCACACCAGAGGACTCCGGCCGGCCCGTGGGCTTGGTGGGGGGAGGGGGGTGTCCCTGCAGCTGGGGGAGGGGCACAGGGTGAAGCCTCAGGGTGAAAGGGGCATGCCTTGCTGGAGTTCATTTCGTATGCTGTCACAAGGCTCAAACATTACCTTTTACATTAAAGCAGATATAGCTATTAATATAGAATGCAAACTTTGCAGGACCTTCTTTTAGATAAGTTACTAGATGATGGAGAAACTTCAAAATCACAGTAGGTGCGGTGGATTCCGCCTCCAAGAAACCTTTTTTCCCTGCAGTGGCTTGGGGGTGGGCTGTACCACAAGGGGAGGAGCCCAAGGTGACAGGGGTGTGGTGGATTGGCTGGTCTGTCCAACCGCCAACTGCCTTTTATGTCCTGAAGTCAAATTCACATGCGTGGTGGAGAGTGGGGGGCCCATACCTGGGGCATGGCTTTGACCCTCGAACTCGGAGGCTGTCTCTGCCCTGCGCCCATCAATGTGCTCAGCAGTAACATGACTTTCCTCCAGGGAAGGTTGCTCAATGGAACTGATGCTGAAACCCCCCCCTGGACCCCCAGGGGAGGCTCCCGGGCTCGCTCTGCTCCCCGCTGGAGCCTTTCCCCGTGGCATCCCTCCCACGGTCGAGGCAGCGGCGTCCCTGCACCTCACTTGGCTCAGCCTCCGACCTCAAAGCAGAAACTCATGCTTGTGCGTGAGTCCCTGCACGGGGAAAGGGAGCTCCCACGTTTGAACCAATCTGAACTTGAATGGAAAGGTGTTCAAGGCCTCCCTGAGGCCTGTGTTAGGTCAGGGCCTCGTGCTTGCAGGAGCCAGCCCTGTGCTGCAGGGACCGGGCTGCGACATAAATTCCTTCCCAACTTCCGTCAGAGCCACGTCCCAGGTTCTCAGGAGGCAGGCAGACCCTAAACCAGGAGTGAACAAGCAACAGAGACTGACCCCCAGGAACAGATCTTCTATTCGAGGGCTGAAGGATGGGGCTTGGCCGCCAGGGCTAAGGCGCTCCCTTTATTTCACTCTGCTTGGTACTTTACTTAACACGTGTGCACGTGTATTCATGCACACACTCACCAGCACAGCTCTAGATCACGCCTCTGAAACCTCACAGGGTGCCCTCAAGCCTGGTTCACTTGAGAGTCACTTTCTTTGGACCGCTCCAATGACCGCAGAGAGGTACTGGCTATGTTCCCCTTGTGCCCGCAGCCTCTGTGTGGACCTGTTTTCTCATCCCCACTCCTCTCTCTGTGGCCACTGCCATTTCTCCTACAGTCATGCAGGGATGGCTCGATGGTGCCGAGGATACTGGGAGAGGCTGAGGCCGGGGAATCTGATCTAACACAAGGAATCGTGTGCTGACCTCGAGCTCCTTGATGTTTCAGTGGAGTTGATGCTGGTTTCCCTGGCACCAGTTTCCCACGGTTATGAGATCAGAGGAATTAATGGCTACTTAGTCTGTGAGCCTAAAGATAGTTGGAGGTAACTGCATCTCTGGGACAAAGCACACACCGGATTGTGATGGACTTTCTGTGGTTTTCTTGACCCCATGCTGTCTGCTGGCAACACAGCACCTTTACCCCCTCTTGTATGTTCTCCCCTGATTCACAGGGGCTAGAAACCTGGAAACTACATTTTCTGGAACCTCTCGGATGCTGCCCAGTATTTAAAAGGCAGAAGCCTGGTCACTGCTCCTCTGACCGCAGTGGGCAAACGTGCGGGCTCTGCAGATAGGAAATTTTGCAGCGGCCTGCAGAATACCCGGCTATGTGCTGGGGGCAGATGGAGCCATTGCTGGTGGTTTCTAGCAAGGTCTCGACTCTGAAAGCCAGAAGCATGCCTGAGAGCCAGGCCATTACCCTGACCTTCATGCCTCCAGCCTTTCCAGTGGTTTTAGAAGCATCATATCTTTATCAAATCTCTTCCTACTTGAGATAATCAGAGTGATTTCTGTTTTCTTCCCTAATATATCTGGTCATGAAAAAGTACCAAGCATCACGGTGTGTCTAATTCAATGTCTAAATGAGACTATCCAAGAACACTGGCAAAAAAACAAGATATCACTGTCCGTTGAAGACTCCTGGTGCAGAGAATGAATGACACGATTAGTAGCAGTGAAGTCCTCAGTATTTTCCATCCCAAGCTTTCTGAGATATGTTCCATCATTGTCCCATTTCACCTGTCATTTCACAAGGACCTTGAGGGCAGGAACAGTATCTTTTTTGTATAAATTAAATTCCTATGTAATAAACTCCAAGTAACTATCCACATCATTTGTTTTCCTGTATCTTTATAGCATTAACTATTGCTGGCAAAGATGTTTAACCCTCTGAGAATCCAAGAGCTTTTGATAAGAGATCATTTCATATGGTGCTAACCACAAGAAGGGATTTGAGCTGGTTTCCCCAAGACCTCCCAGGGAGCTGTGGGTTGAGCGCAGGTCAGGGAAACATGGGGGCTGGTACCCAGTGCCCTGGGGAATATTAACCTCCACATGCTCTCTAGCCCTGCTTTGCAATGTGCCCTGTTCCCATTTTCATCAGACTTCATTCAATCTCCTTCTCTCCAATGACGGTCACAGCTCACTTTTGAAAATGTTTCAGGAGTTCTCTCTCTGAGGTCATGGAGAATGAGACGAGCTGTTGAGATGGAGAGAAATGAAGACAGAAGGGAAAACGGCTTTATTCCACAACAAGTTATTTGAGCATCTACTGTGTACAGAGCACATTGTGCTAAGTTGCTGGAGATACAACAGTGGGCAAACAAGCTCACGGCTCACGTTCTAGCAGCTGAGGCAGCCAATAAGCAGGTACACAAATGAGTATACCTGGTTACTTCAGTGAGAGATAAGTGCTGTGCCAGAGACACAGCAGGTGATAAAAAGTGACCAGGTGGGTGGGCGAGTGGGCAGAGGTATCTTCAGACATAAGGAGCCCAGAAGACACCTCTGGGGAGGTGAGGTGCAAGGGGCCGTCTCAGGGAAGAGCTGGAGGCAAGCATCCAGGCAGAGGGAACAGACAGGCAGGTTGGAGCTTGGTATATTGGGGCACAGAGACAAGACCAGCATCCCAGAGCCAAGTGAGAGAAGGGGCCGGTGGCCCAAACTGGGGCCAGATCCAAAGGCCAGGCCAAAGCGTGTCAGCCTGACACATATGTGGAAGGAGCTAGATTTGATTCCAAGGCATTGGGAGGCCATCAGAAGATTTTACACAGCTTCTGGTAGAACCAGGATTGGTATCCGCTGCCCATATACACAAGGCTCCCACCAGCAGGCCAAACCCTACCCAAGAAGTCCAATGCCATTGTGTCCTGCCCCCGACCCCTAGCCTCCCATCCTGGAGTCCAGAAGTGCCCTTCACCACATCTTGAGATGAGCCCCAAGCTCATCTGGGGATCCTCTCATGATACTCTCAGACGGCAGGGCCTCTTTTAAATCCCAGCACGCGGAACTTAACGCAACATGGCAGACACACACTCACAGCTGCCCCTCATCCTGGACCCAGGCAAATGGGACCTCGGTCATACCAGTATCTGTTAGGAATCCCATCACAGTGGGCCTCCCATGGAGCTCATAGGCAGCTGGAACCCCATGGCTTGCTAGGGCACATACAACACCCCATGGTTGGATAGAGCACACATGCGTTCCTGTCTGTCCGCCATCCATCCATCCATTTACTCATTAAACACACATCATGTATCAAATATCTACTTGGGCCAGGCCCTGGGCCTGGTATTAGGACACAGCAATGACCAAGGCCGTCAAAGCGACCCTGCCGCATAAACTGTCTACTGCTGCATAACCGATTAGCACAAACATAGCAGAGTAAAATGACACGCATTCATTGTTTCACAGTTTCTGTGGGGCAGGGGGCATGGCTCAGTTGGGTGCTCTGCTCAGGGTCTCACTGACCACAGTCAAGATGCTGGCCAGAGCTGTGATCTCACCTGAGGCCCAGAGTCCACTTCCAGGCTCACTGGGTGTTGGTAGAACCTAGTTGCTTGCAATTATAGGATTGAGGCCCTCGGCAACCGGATACCACCACAGGTCCCTGCCACATGGCCTTCTCCACAATGCACCAGTTTACATCTTCAAGACCAACAAGAAAGTATTTCTGCTGTTTCAAGTCTGACTTCTAGACCCACTTTTAAATGGTTACCTGATTAGGTCAGGCCCACCTGGGGTGATCTCCCTTTTGATTAACTCAAAATCAACTGATTTGGGACCTTAATTATATCTGCAGAATCCCTCCCCTTTGTCATACACCACATCCTATTCACAGGTCTCACTCACACTCAAGGGGAGGGGGTGATACAGGGTGTGCACACCAGCAGGAATCTCAACCACCTACCGCACTGCCCTGGTGGAACTGCCATCCCAACAAGGAGGGCGAGCCTGGACATATGATTGGAGAGGTGGTGAGTGGAGGACAGGGTGCTGCAGGAGAGCCTCTGGAAGGAAGGCCTGGATGAGTGCCATGCCCACCACTGCCTGCCACCCAGGAGTGCAGCTCCGCCTCTCTCTGCTCACACACGCTCCTCACACATTCTGTGACAACTGGCAGTGGCTTATTCATCATTTCAGACTGCAACTTTCTGTTTTCTCAGACACCCACTTTAATACCTTGACATTTCTGTAGAGACGTAACGTTCAGTCAATTGTTTCCATCTCCTTCTCACACTGATCACCTTTTCTGCTCAATGCTTGGCCCTTCCCAATCCTGGTGTGCGACGCTTACCAAGAGATTCAAAGCCACTCTCCTCACTCTCCATACCACTGGATTTCCAATAAAGTGCGCTACATCCCCACGTCAATCATCTCCCGAGACACTCACAACATCTACTCCAATCTCAGGATAGATGGTACCTGAAAAAAGGCAGCTCAACTGAGCAGAAATTCCTGCTCTGCCCCTTACTAGAGGCCTGTTTCCAGATCCTACAGGTGAACAAAATTGCCCCCACACTTTTTACCTGTCTTTCCATCTGCCCCATGTCTGGCTCATCAGCAGGACCTGCTGCCCATCCTCTGGCAGCCACACTGGACCACCAGGCTGGACCACTGCCACAAGCACCTCTCCCCAGCCACGCAAGCACTCGCCAGGCTGTGTTCCCACTTCCTTCCTTCCCTCCTCCAGTCCCTTATCCACATCACAACAGGAGCGGTCTTCTGAAAACATGGTGCATCACTGCTCCGCAGACACCCCTTTAGGGGCTGCTCACTGTACTAAGGATGCAAAGCAAACTTCCCTCTCTGTCCACAAGGCTGGGCAGCACTTGTCGTCTGCTTACCTACCGCACCCTTCTCAAGCCCTCCCACATTCCAGGTTCTGGCCTCACGGCTTTTCTTTCAGCTGCTCAGATTCTTTCCATGGCAGTGTAGGCAGGCATGTGCTGTTGCCTCTGCACAGACTGCTTCCTCCCACCCATGGCTAAAAGGATACATTTTACAGTAAATGGTATTGGCATAAATGGATAACTGTTTGGAAATAAGAAACAATCTTTAGCTCCTGTAAGACTCCTACCTACCCTGTAGGATTGGACTTAAACACCAATTTCCAGACTAGAGCCCCCACCCAACCACACCACCCAAAACAGGCTCCCTCTGCTATTCTCCGTCATACCAACTTAACTGTTTGTTTCACGTTACATGCTTTAGTTTTCGATTATTTTATTAATTTTCTCATTTGCTTTTTTTCTTGTCTCCACGCTAAGATGCAAATTCCAGCAAGGCCAGGGCCAGGCCATTGCTGCTCACCATCACTTTCCTGGTCATCATGTTGCTTGACACACAGTATAAGCTCAAAAAATTTCTGTAGGATGAAACAATGAATGAGCAGATGAATGAATGCACGCTAACTCTGTGGTGTGAAAAATGTAAGTCTGTTTTGTGATTTGAAAAGTAAGAGGGCAGAAGGGAGGATCTTGTCCCACTTTATACTAGAAGCCATTCTAAAGCTACAATAATTAAAATAGTAGCGTTTCCAATGAAGAGTGGATACAAAAACAAATCAATGGAATAGAATCAAAGGTCAAATAAATAAGCAAACATATCACTCCAATATTCATACAGTTGCTTTTCAAGTAAGCAGAAAAAGAAAAGATTATTCGAAACTCGGTCTGGGACAAGTAGCTAACAAGGAGAAAAAATAAGCAGAGTCTGACTTCTTTACAATGAAATAAATGAATTTGGAATGTAGTCAGCTCATTTGAATGGAAAGTTAAACCGTAATATTATAGAATAAAATTTCTGTTAATTAGAATATAATCTTGGAATAAAGATATCTAAGTATGACACTAGAGAAAACATTGATATATTTGATCATGTGAAAATGAAAAGGTCAAACAATTATTGTGGTAGCCGGACTTCTAACCATAATGGAGAAAAGAGATCAGCAAACTTTCTCACCATAAAACAACTATAAAACTGGGCAAAATTGTCAAAAACAAACATTTCGGGGCTCTGAAAATGCGCCAAAGGGCAACAGCAAATTGGAAGTGTTTATTCATGCGAAACTGGGCAAGCTTTCAGTGAGGACAGTGGGGGTCTGTGGCTTTCTTACTGCAGTTGCCCCAATGTACTTCTCCAGCTCAGTCGGCACCGTGGCTTTGTCAGGGCAAAACTGGCCGTGAAAAACATTATTTTCACTGCCAAAGGGGGCTGACGTGTTTTTGAGTGGAGGACAAATCTGTACCTGGTGGTGCTGTCAGTAAAAGTTGCAAGCTCAGAGGAAAATTAATGGGGAAAAACGCATAGCTGTGCTACTGTGAAATTGTAGTCCCACTTGGGGTGAGCGGTGGAATAGCCAGAAATGTAACGGGGAGATCTTGGAAGAGCTAAATAAGCTATGCACACACCTTTGGCTGCCTGGAGAACCTCCGGCATGTGCAGGTAAGACACGAGAGAGACCAGAAGAAACTAAAACTAAATCTTGAGGCAAAGTTGCCTCAACTCTTAGGAAGCCAAAATTTAAAAAACTAAGCAGATATATCAACAGCTACACACCCTTAGAAGACAGATTCTACAGATTAAGTGCAGGCAAGTGCAGGGAAAGATGAATGGGAAGCAACTCTTTAACGGGTACAAGGTTTCTTTCTGGAGTGATGGAAATATTTTAGAACAACATTGCGAGTTTACTAAATGCCACTGATTTGTACACTTTAAAATAGTTAATTTTATGCATGTGAATTTCACCTCCGTAAAAAAAATTTAAGAATTAAAGGAATATACAGAGACAATTATTCAAACCAAGAACCAAAATAGAGAAGTATAAACTAAAATAAAAAAAGACCTAAGTGAAAAATGAACATTCTAGAGTGAAAAATACAATAATCAAAATGAATATTCACTAGATGAGCTCAATATCATACCTGAGATGGCAGAATAGAAAATCAGTAAATTTGAAAAGAGAAAAATAAAACTTACCCAGCATGAAGAACAGAGAAAAAAAGGTTTTTTTAATAAACAGAGACACATAGACTTGCAGGAAATATCAAGTATGCCAATGCACATATAGTGGGAGTTCTTGAAAAGAGAGAGCAAGATGCAGGAGAAAATAATATTCAAAAACATAATAGCCAAAAGCTCCCAAATTTGACGAAAAAGTGTAATCTACAGACGTAAGAAGCTCAAACAAAACGTAGGATAAATATATTGTATTCAACCTGTTGAAAGCCAAAGACAGCAAACGATCCTAAAAGCAGCAAGTGCAAGATGACTCAGCATGTAGAGAAATAACAATATGATTAACAGCTGACTTTGTAACGGAAACAGTGAAGCCCAGAAGGCAGTGGAGTGACGTATTCAAAGTACTAGGGAAACAACTTAAAGCTGTTAACCAAAAATTCTATAACCTGCAAAACAATCCTTAAAAAATGAAGGCAAAATATATTCCTAGATAAACACTAAGAAAATCTGTTGGTAGTTGACCTGCCTTACAAGAAATACTACAGGAAGTTCTTCAGGATGAAAGGAAATGACACTACCAGATAGTAGCTCAAATCCATAGGAAGAAATACAGAGCCCAGAAATAGTAAATATGTAGGTAAATATAAAATTTATATAAATTTAAAATATAATTTTTTTTCTTATTTTAATTTTTTCCAAAAGCATAAGATTGCAAAGAGTAATTATAAAATTGCATCATTGGGCTTATAATACATATAATATATATGATAATACCATAAAGTGGGAGGGAGTAAATGGAGCTATACTGAAGCAGAGTGGCTAAATTTTACTTGAATTAGGTGAGCGTTAACCTGAAATAGTGATACCTCAATCTGTGTATTTAAACCCGTAGAGCAACCTCTGTGAAAAAAAATACACAGCTAAAAATATAGAGAAATTAAAATGGTATACTAAAAATGCTTGTTTAATACAAAAGAAGGCAGTAAAAGAGGAATAGAAAAATTGAAAAAGGTATGAAACATCTTGAAAATTAGTAGCAAAATGGGTAGTAATTGGGAAGGAACACAGGGAGGTTGCAGGCCATGGGCTTGGATGGTAGTTACATGGGTGTTCATGTGTGATTATCATGGAGCTGCATGTTTCTGTTTTGCTCATTTTTTTCTATATGTGTGTTATATTTCACAATAAAAAAGTTTTAATGGCCTTAAGGAAAAATGTATTGCATTATATATGATAAAAATTTGTATGTCTTTAATATATAATCAACTTTTATAAATCAAATGGGCAAACAATTATCAAATAGAAAAGTAAAGAATTCAAAAACCAGAAGTACAGGTGTTGAGTAAACACTTTTTAATAGTCAATCTCAGTTAGAAATCCCAGAAAGTTAGTTTAATTATATAGTAGACATGGCCAACAATAAAGGAATTTCCTTGCAAGAGACAGCTATTTAATTACTTATTAATCATTTAAAATAACGTTTTAAATAATATTTTGACATAAAATCATAGTCATGACATAGTAAGTGGACAATATAAATACAAACAATATAAAACTACTTGAATACTGGGAGGGAAAGCCCTTGGTATATTAAATGAAAAGTCCATGTTATAAAACTGAATATCAATTGTGATCCATTTTTTAAAAGAAATCTATATGTGGATATGTATCTATGTCTCTGCATAAGAAACAATGGGACGTTATATTTCAAAAGTTTGAGTTCCCATCTCTGAATGCTGAGACGACAGATGAGTTTAATTTGATAATTTTCTTTAGGTGTGTGTTCTAAATTTTTCACAATGAGCATGTATTAGTGGTGAATATGAAAGAAAGAATTTTGTTTTTAATGAGAGGAAGCATGAAGTGACTTTAAGCATCATTAAAGTGAAGCTGTGGGACGTGGCAGGGCAGGGAAGGTCCCCCCCTCACCCCACCACCTGTTTAGCCCACGTCTTAATAAGTGAAATAGATAAACACCTAACCTAGCAGCAGTGAGATGATTCTTTGTCCAAATCCCAATGCTCAGGCAAGCAGTAACCATGAAAACCTCAGATGGAGGCCACCAGCCCATGTGGCAGAAAGCCAGTGAGGAGCGAGGTGAGGATTTCCATATATTGAAATGTGGGCATGCCTGGGGTGGGATCAGCACACATGGCAGCTAAAAATCCAGAACATTGAAAATAAATGTGGCGGTAAGTAAAATCTCCAGGTACTGGGTTGGCCAAAACGTTCGTTTGGTTTTAAGCAAAAATAAAAGACACATCTTTCATTTTCACCAAGAACTTTACTGAACAATGGATTCATTGACCGAACGAACTTTTTGGCCAGGCCAAGACTGTTGTTGTCTTTACTTTTTGACCACTGATCAGATTATTTTTTATTTTAATTCTATGTCACTATAAACACCAGGATGTGAACAAAGACTGCTGTCTGAGCCACCTAAAAGGTTCAAGGACACAAAGTCGCCAACCCATTAGCACACCTCCCAGACATGGACGACAGTTATGCACACCCACCCAACCCTCTCAGGCAGGTTTAATAAAGGCTTCGCTTAATTCCTTCTCTCCAAGATGCTCTGTAGAGGAGCACATTTTGGTAATTATTACACGCATAAGGTGAGTCAAGATTACAGTTTCTCTGCATCTAATAACCACCTCTCAGCAACTTTTTCAGTCTCTCTCTCCTGCTGGGCAGTATCAGATGCCCAGCTGTGCCCCTGGACACCTTGCAGACAGAAGCCAAGAGTAGGAGAGGGGTCCCAGAGGAGGGCGGACAGGCGGGGTGCCCCTGCCAGCCTCTCCCAGGGTGAGGTTCATGCCAGAAAAGGCCAAACTCCGGAAGATCAGGAGAAAGAGTACAGGGCTCCCTGGTTCCCCTCCCCCAACAATACCTAATTAAAAATCTAAATAGTAAACGTACATCAAGTTCAAGAAAGTCCAGATTTTTTTTCCCCATGATGTCCATTCTGATTTTTGAAGTTATCACATTGGTTTTCCTCTTTGGTGCCCTGCTTTGAGGCGTCTTTGGCACTTTGCCCATTCATGACATGAGGATGGCTTTGTTTCCCGCTGACCCTTTGAGAAAACCTCTAGGTTATGCTTTTTTTCAGAATGCAACGACCTGCATCATTCTGGAAATTCTTTGGAAAGAGCTGGCTCATTTCTAATACCTTCTAGGTGAAGGAATCCAACCCTGCTGGATGACTGTCCACCAGACATCTGCCTTTTAAGGAAACACAGCAGCAAGTCACCTGATGGAGGAATCTAGAGGCTGGAAACCAAGTTATTCTTGTTTGTTATTGCTTTCTTTTCGTTCTTGACTTAGAACTCACATTTTTAGAAAATGGAAAATAGTCTTGGATGGCTGGGATGTTCCAGGCTGGTTGACAGACAGAGTTGCTTATATATCTCGGCCAGAGCACGTGCCATTAAAGAAAAGGGCGATTGGGACTCAGGGGTCACTCAGCCACCTACAGAGGGAGAAGACTCAGGACAATCGCCCAGCCATTAATGGGCATGGACCAAGGTTCCACATCAGCAAACATCTCAGACTGAGTCATAGAGATGCCTTCCTTGCAGTCTATTGCATCCGGTGTGGACCTGGTCCTTGGCCTCACACTCATCCTTTTAATTCAAAGGCAGTGAAGTGCTCTTTCTGCCCTGACAATATTCTCTTGTGCGCCAAAGGAAGTGAATAATAATTAAAGGGCCCTTTGGACAATACCCTTCTGTCTGAGGAATCATTTACTCAAATAATCTCATTTGTAAAAACCTCTTCACTACCTTCCTACCCAGGTTCCATTTTCTTTTGCATATATTTTCAGCACTCAACTAATGATGGATAGAGGGAATTAATACATGGTTGATTGCATCTCATAAAGGCACTTGGATGTATTTAAGAGCACTAGCAGCTTTTTTCTTTCCAGCACCTGATAACGTAATGTGTTCTCTGAACATACGTGTAAGACATACATTGATATTAAAAGCTGTATTCTATACAACCTAATAAAAAGGATGCCACATCAAAAGCCAGAATGAACATCTAAGGTGTACTATAATCATTTAAGAGATTAAAGGAACTGGTGTAAGGTTGATGCCACCAAACTGCCTTCATTCACTACCTGTATCTATGAGCAGCCATGGAAAGATGGCAGGACTGCGGTGCCCACGACTATGTGACGTCCACACGGCAGCACGCATCACCCGCCCTAGCTATTTCTGAAAATACCAACAAATGCATGCAGCGATGAAAGACACTCTTTATATCCTGAGTGGCCTCTAGAAGCAAAGGAGGAACATGCTGTTGGGGGCATGTTATAATATATTTCCTAATATATTTCAACCATTCAACTGTGTGTCCCGAACCTGTTAAGCAGAACTTAGGGTTTCCGGTTGACATAAAAACGATCTGGGACTGCCCATTCAGAGGCAGAAGAGTGGTGGCTCTGTGCTCGGGCTCTGCAGCAGACCTTCCCAGACCAAACCCTGGCTGTACTGTGCCCTTGCTGTGTGAACTTGAGCAAGTTACTCAACCTCTGCAAGTCCCCCTTTCCTTACTGTGACAGGGACTCAATAACAGCCCCAGCCTCCTAGGATTTTTGTAAGAATTAAAGGAGCTAGTCCGTGCAAATTAGCACATTGTCTCTTAAAAAGGTAAATGATCGGGCTTCCCTGGTGGCGCAGTGGTTGAGAGTCCGCCTGCCGATGCAGGGGACGCGGGTTCGTGCCCCGGTCCGGGAAGATCCCGTATGCCGCGGAACGGCTGGGCCCGTGAGCCATGGCCGCTGAGCCTGTGCGTCCGGAGCCTGTGCTCCGCAACGGGAGAGGCCACAACAGTGAGAGGCCCGCGTACCGGAAAAAAAAAAAAAGAAAAGGCAAATGATCAATAGATATTAACCCTCATTATTAAGGCAAAGAATAAATTCGTAGTGAACTTACACCATTTCCCATTATTCCATGGAACAATCAGAACAGTAATAGGTGCTCCATAGGACAAATAAAAAATTACCTGATCAGTTAAGGGAGATAAACAAAGTTGACCTCGTTTCTGCTTCTCCATGACTTCAACAGGTTAAGGGGTTTGAGAATATCTCACGACTGATCAGGATTTTGTGAACACAATTTGGAAATGAAGGGCTAAACAAGACTACAAAAAAACGTCCAGCACATTCAAGAAGCTTCTAGAGGTGGACTTTTGTCAAGAGCTTTAGCATGAGGCCGAAACAGAACCGGGAAGATGTCCAGGATGACCCTGAAGCCACCTCCAGACTCTGAAAGAACAATAGCAATGTGCAGGCTTCTGCTTAGATGAAGAAACAGATTCAACAAAGAAGCTCCAGTGGAAGGGAAAACATCTCCTAAGACTGCTAAGGATGTCAAATGAGGAATGGACATGATGAAAACTTGACGTTTGTTTTGCTCTCTCAAGGGGAACGTGATTTTGAAGGAAATGGTAGCCAGTGATGATTTATTTTTAAAGCTGTGGATTTTCCAATATGGCTCTACAACTACACATCCTTTCCCAGTCAGAAATCCTCATGCTCAGTCCTGACACTCAGGAGACCTCCCACAAAATCCTCAATGGAAAGCCCAGTGACCGGGTCTTAGGTACACTGACCGAACTTCCTCCTCCACGTTCGGGTCTTAAACATCTTCCAGTTTGCCACGTGTGGAAATCCTACCACACTTGCCAGATTCTGTGCCAGGCAAAAGGAAAACACCTTGACCCCATAAACCATCTGTTTCACTTTCTCCAGGAAATAGTTTCTTACCAAAAGTGATCAAACCCAACTTAACCGCCGCATGAGACTCAGAATAATCGCTGGCCATTCTGAAACCCACCTAAAACACTTTCAAAGCATGAAATCACTTGCCCAAGGCTTACACTTAAATGCAGGCATATTCCTCATGGTCTAAAAAGGCTTTGTTATACCTGAAACTAGCAAAACATTGTAAATCAACTATACTTCAATAAAAAAATTTTTTAATCCTTTGTAACAATAATAGCTTTATTATTTGTTATATTAAGTATGTAGATAAGATGACTATTTCACAGGGGCCAATTGGCTGGTTTTAAAGCATCAGTCTCCTCAAATAATTAAACAGCATTGAGACCTAAATGTGATATACCATGCCGCTCTTGTTAATTATATCAAAACAGCCTCTGTTTCTTTTTAAATTATATGGGAAAGCAAAAATAGATGCAGGAAGATATACTTCCCATGTGAGCAATCCTGGCCAATTCTCTATGAGATTCCCCCAAATTCACCTAAGTTAGAGTCAAAGACGTGCCTGGAATGATTTTGTAAGTGAGCCTCTTACACTGCAGGAAGCTAAGACAATTGTTCAACATCAAAGTGGTAAATGATGAGAAGGGCAAATCCTCATGAGCAGAAAAGGTGACACCCCCAACTTCCAATGTTTCCCCCCCCCGGATGAAGCCAGTACGATTCTAAGGAGGCCTTTTCTTTACAAAGAAACACGTCTTCCTGGAGAAGGAACTGTGCAGCCGATTAAGACATTTCCCAAGCATTTGCTAACCTACTTACAGGCATCATTGCTCCCTTGGGCCTTGGGACCCCTCCACCTTCCTGAACGGAGTAGCTGAATAGGTAAATGGGTTATATCAGGCCAGGAAATCAATGTGTATACTGTGTTCTCAGCCACAGATGAGCATGTCGAAGCCATTTTATTATAGCTCTAGGAGCCGTATTGATCCAGCTGTAACTACTCAGAGGTGGCTGGCACTCCAATGAGGATGCATCCTTCTGTCCATCCAGCCGCCTCTTCCCTCCTCCCCGCCCCAGTAGTGCTTAGAGAGTGTTTGCAGATTGGATTAATTTAATGTTTGCTTAATCAAAACTGACTGCCCTGGAACTTAAATGCTATTAATTACTAAGAGAATCCAGAACTAATCCTCTAACACCGCAAGGCCGGGGAGGCACAGCAGCTCTGCAGAAAAAGAGGCACTCTTAAAGAGATTCTGTTTGTCATTCTTTCCAGATGTTCATTTCATTTCCTTCTCCACTTCCAACACCACCGTTTACACAGCCACTTTCGCCTGCAGCCTTCTAGAAAATACTTGCTGCTCCTGTCACTCTTTTTTATGGTATAAATGGTGTGTGCATTTCCCCAGCCTCTGATGTTGGACGGTATTCATCACATCCTTCTCCCGGCTGCTCTGGTCAAAGAGCATCCATTGCACCCTGTTGTTAGTGTCATTAGTGATGGAGAGGGCACTTTCCCAGAGCGCCAAGAGCTCCTCAAAGAAAGGGGCTATGACTTATCCGTCTGTCACAGCCCCAGCACCAACACTGTACCTGGCACATAGTGGGCATCCATAGGTGTTTGCTGAATTAAATTTGGAGAGGAGACAATGCCCCCTCAGGGGCTCTATATTTACAAAGCCCTCTCCTGTGTTGACACCTCTCCAAGGACAGCATCTCATAAGCTTCTGTTTAACTGGTACCTCCATCAAATCGTCCATCTTCCCTGTCCTTGGAAAGCCAGGAAAATGTCCTTGAAACCAAGATCTAATGCCTATTCTGATCATGAATTAAATGTCATCACAGGAGAAATGGGAGAGGAAGCGTCTGCCTCCACATTTACTCCACTGCTTTGTAAAAGGATGACCTCCACAGAACACCATGCAGGTCAGCCAGAGAGCTAGTGAGATCCAGGAGGGATGCTGGAGCTTTCCCCCCAGCAATACCAGAAGCTTTTAATAAAAATGCCATGCTTCTGCAGTTCGGCCACAAGCACATGCCGTGTCTCTTGAACACCTCCCCATCAGCAATGAGTGGTCCCACCGTCCACTACATCTGTGTATTGCAGAGAGAAAGCACACCTCACTCCAAATGAAATTCCTCTGCTGAGCAGCAGACTTCAGAGGGAGCCACCCCGTGAAGCAAAAGCCCTCCTCCAGCGGTGCTGAATCTCAGCCCCCAGCAGACCACTGGGGGGCTTGCAGCAATTATCACAGGGGTCTCCACCTCAAATGCCTACAGTGAAACAGAAGGTAAAGTCCATGACCAAAGCAAATAGGTGTATGTCAATTCGGAGGGGTGAGGTCCACAGCAAATTAACAAGCACGTGCTCCTTCGTGAGCTCTTGCTGGCTGGTACCCTGCAGGACACAGGGTCAGTCTGAATAAATCTTACTTTTGCAAGACATCACCCAAATGTGCAATGCTGGCAACCAATTCAATTTTCAAAACCCACATATGTCATGCAAATGAGGTCTGTAGTTTAGTTAATAGTATTTCACCAATGTCAATTCCTGGTTTGGTAATGTACTGTGGTTACATAAGGTATTGTCACTGGGGGAACCTGGGAAGAATACACAGGGACTTGCCATGGTATTTTTACAGCTTTCTCGTGAATCTTAAATTACTTCAAAACAAAAAGTTAGATACACCCAGAGAGTGCAGGCCAAATTCCAACCAGCCACCGGTTTTCTCCCTTAAGTGTGTTGGCATCCCTTGACCAAGTCCAAATAGGCTAATGGGCAGCCGTGCCTTGCAGTCCAAGTGGGATAAGGACCTACAGACCTGATGTGAGACCCACTTATAGTCAACTCAGCTGTTGACTTCTTGACCGAACCTGTTCCCTGGAGACGACACCTGCTATAGCTTTAACTCACTGCATTCTTGCCCGTGAAGCCTTATCCAGATTTTTGAAATCAAATCACCATGGCACCACACAACACCTACTAATTCATATGCATTTTGCACAGATAATTCCTACTTGATGAATAGAGAGCCAGACTTACAATTCAGCCACAGTGTGGTAAATTATACTGGCCAGATTAACTGTATAAAGAACATGTCTCAAAACAATGATTTCACTTCAAGCTAAGGAGGAACGAGTGCCCTTTCTTTCATTTCTAAATTACATTTTCAATCATAAATATTGAAAATTATGTTTCTGATCACTGCTGTCGCCTTGTGAGTAGTAGCACATGAGCCCCACAGACACACAGGATTTTACAAAAGGAAAGCAAGGGACATTAGAACACCCAAACCACTTTGAGTTTTAAAGGACTTGTTCCCCCAGCCCACAAGATTATAAAAGCATGGCACCCTTTGGAACTTGCAGGAGGCAGAGAACGGCAGCCCTGTTTGCACACTGGTTATTAAACATATGAAATTATTACTCTGGGTGCATTTTACCACCTATTATGTATGAGCTGGTTCAAATGTTTCACAGGTTGGTAGGGTAAAGCCATTACCCCAGAGATGCTGGCAGGCAAACAGCCTACCTTCTGCATAGTAGACCCCTAGAACATCTGAGCTATAAGCAAAGGAATTTTTTTTTAATGTAAAATGTGGGCTAGTAAGCTCATCTTCCTCTCAAATAATAGCAATAGTCAAAGCTATAAGGATGGAGAAAGGCTTCAAAGGAAAAAATGGGATGTTATGGCTGTGTGGCTAGGAGAGTGGCAGGGAAGAATCAGAGCTGGTCCCATGGTTCTGGCTTAGAGAAAGGAAGGATAGAAGAGCCTCTGCTAGAAACACATGACTAGGGAACAGTCCGCTTGAAAGACTATAGATGGTAAGTTCATTTAGCTCACCAGGCATTTAGGAATTAACATGAAAATAAAGAGTTTGCCTGCAAAGAAGAAACTAAGTACCCAACCTCAACCAATGAATTCTATCCTCCAAGACATGCACCCTGGTGCCGTCAGGTATAGCCAGCTCTAGGTTTAACTCTTCTCTGGATCCACATACATGTCAGGTATGTAGAGGAGCCCTCAATAAAACCCATCAGTCTCTCCACACAACTCAGTCCCATCAAGGTTGTACTGGCCACCCTACTTGTGCTGGTCCATGATAAACCAAGGCACATTAAGCCACGGCTAAGTTGCACATGAAATACTTCCTATCATAAAGACATAGCCTGTAATATATTCTTTGCAATCCCGCATTGCAGAACCCTTATCACTGCTAAATGTATATTCCTATCATTTTTGAAGGATAAAGTTTTTTGAAGCATAAAGTTTTGTAGACCCTGACATGGTCGTCTTTGTATGTAGCGATCAGTGCCCTGCCACATTCCCTTGGCACTCACAGTTCTAGTACACGTGCCAAGGGTATTCTGCTGCAAGCATGTGCCAGGGAGTTAATGCCAATGGCAGACAGGAATTGGTGAATTAACACCCCAACCATCTCTCCGCTCAGTTGGAACACCTCTGAGGCATGTTTTAACACTCTCCCAGAGTTCCCAGCTGATTGAGCCTCGACTGCCCAGAGCAGAAATCTGCTCTTTGACACACCCTGTATCACATTTCCTTCACTTCTTCCCTAGACCAGATGGAATCAGGACCTAAAGCCCTCCTCTAAGAGTCAGGGTTCTCCAGAGAAACTGAAGTAATAGGATGTGTGTGTGTGTGTGTGTATACGGAGAGAGATTCATCCTAAGGAATTGATTCACACTATTATGGAGGCTATCAAGCTCAAAATCTGCAGGATGGGCTGGCAGGCTGGAAACCCAAGGAAGAGCCAATGCTACAGTTCAAGTTCGGAGGCCGTTTGCTGGCAGAATTCCCTCTAGCTCTGGGGAGGTACGTCTTTATTCTATGCAGGCCTTCAACTGATTGGGTGAGGCCCACCCACATCACGGGTATGGTCTCACACCCATGATCTGCTTTACTCAAAGTCCACCTATTTACATGTTAATCTCATCCAAAAACCACTCTCACACAAACCTCTAGAATAATGCTTGACCAAATATCTGGGCACCTTGGCCCAGCCAAGTGGACACATAAAATTAACCATCACACCTCCCTCCCTCACCCCTTCCTACCAGTGAGTCCTAAGAGCACCCTCAAACAAACAGCTTGCACTCCAATTCTTGTAATGGGGTTGGTTTCTGGGGGAACCACACTGAAAGACATTGTGTCTTTGGCAAACTGTGATTTAGAAAATAAATGCAAGTTTATATATTTTCACTCCTCTTTCAAAAGCTCAGTGGCTCATGAAGGAGCTTGGCCCAGTTTGGGAACCACTGCATCACAGGTGCTGGAGTTCATTTTATTTTATTTTTTACTGAAGTATCGTTGATTTACAACATTGTATTAGTTTCTGCTATATAGCAAAGTGATTCAGATAGATAGATAGATAGATAGATTCTTTTCCATTATAGGTTATTACAGGATAGTGAATATAGTTCCCTATGCTATACAATAGGACCTTATTGTTTATCTATTTTATATATACTGGTGTGTATCTATTAATCCCCAAAT
Organism: Monodon monoceros; assembly: GCF_005190385.1. NCBI lineage: Eukaryota > Metazoa > Chordata > Mammalia > Artiodactyla > Monodontidae > Monodon > Monodon monoceros. The sequence continues at coordinate 39,885,941 of NW_021703766.1, forward strand.
CCTAATTTATCCCTACCCCCTTTCCCTTTTGTAACCATAAGTTTCTACGTCTGTGAGTTTGTTTTTGTGTTATAGACAAATTCATTTGTATCATTTTTTTTAGATTCCACATATGAGTGGTATCATATGAAATTTGTCTTTCTCTGGCTGACTTTTCACTTAGTATGATAATCTCCAGGTCCATCCATGTTGCTGCAAATGGCATTATTTCATCCTTTTCTATGGTTGAGTTTTATATATATATATATATATATATACACATACATACCACATCTTCTTTATCCATTCATCTGTTGATGCACATTTAGGTTGCTTCCATGTCTTGGCTATTGTTAAGTAATGCTGCTATGAACATTGGGGTGCATGTACCCTTTTGAATTAGAGTTTTCGCCTTTCCAGATACATGTCCATAGTGCTACAGTTTAATGCCTAGAAAGGCCCACGCAATCTCTGAGGCCATGTAAACACAGATGTTTCCATAGACATTGATCATGATTTTAGAAAGACCGCAGCATTGTTTAAAGTGACGTCCAGATTAGGACCGGGCTGTCCCAGAAGTCCATCTCCAGTCCTGTGCGTGCCCGCCTCCCAGGGAGCTAGTCTCAGTGGGTAGAGACCCTTCTCGGAAACACATTACAGTACAGAAGACAGCATCGCTTCCATTTCAAAATGACGCCTTTCTCCGAGGGCTTAGAATATATTCGCAAAAGAAAATACATTTTTTGACATTCCTAAAAATACATGATCATATCCTATGTGGCAAGACGAGACCAAGTGACTCACTGAAGTCATAATCACTGCAAATTGCCGTATTGTTGTCTTTGAATGAAAATTGCCAGAGGACTCATGCTTCGTGTCTCAAGAACCCTAGGCAGTCATTTGCCACATCACGAGACCCAAATCATCTGAAGCTGATCACCTCCTCCTCTTTGTATTTCATTAGCAGAGATCAGGTTAATAAAAAGTTTAAAAGTTGACTGCCTTCCCCCTGAGATTTATTTAGACCTCCTCTGCGAGGATGAGCCAGGAATGGCAGCCGACACTCATTTCTCCAGAGCTCACTCTGTCATCTCCCTCTGTGGTCCCTGAAGTCTGCCAATTAAAGACCTCCTGGATGACATATGCACATATAAATCATGGTAATAAGAGAAGATTGTTATGTTAACCTTCGTCATGCAACCCTTTTCCTTTTGTGAGAAATACGGAAAACATTCATCCATCTGGCACAAAGGAAGCGATTTCCCAGCAGATGCCTGGGAGACTCGCCTTGGATGCTACCCCTTCCTTGTGGTTATGGAGGCGGTGCCTCGTGCACAAGCAGGCATTACTCAACTCGAAACGCCGAGCAGCGAGGCCATAAACCAGGCGGCATGACGTCAGAGACAGTATGCTCTGAAATAAATGAGGAGCTGGTTCTATCCAGAGGAACATTTTTCCATGTTTAACCAAGCAAAGCTGGTGACACTACTGAGCACACAGTCTCAAAGGTCAGTTCTTAAGGAGCCCGGGTTCTGGGGAGAGGAGTCGAGTGTTTTTCTGCAGCTGTGGAAGTAACCCCCAAGGTGACTGGAGTTTCACTATCAGAATTAGGGGCTGGTGTGCAGCAACTGTGAATTCCACTTTGATTACATCCTCGGGTGAGCCCCTGGGAGCAGGCAACCGTGGCAGCCATGGACCCGAGGATCAAGGTGGCCACCCCTGAGTGGTCCCTCACCTGCGTTGCAAATCTTCATGGGCTGCCCTCAGAATTTCCCAGAGAGCCAGCTTTGAAAACGAAAGACAAAAAGAGAATTCTTTATCAACAACAGAAGAGATATTAATGATGTGTTAATTACTATATCTACATGTTCACTTTAGAAGATGATATTATTTGAAAGATTTGAAAAATAAAAGTCTAGGCATGAGCTGGGTGGCTTCTCTCTATAATATGTCATTACCTCATTAGCTAACCTAAGGCTGTGTTTGCCCCCAGCTTGTGTCTTGGGTACCCTGCCAGCTGGATGCAGCCATTCCTCCAGAAGCTGCCTCGCTTTGGATGTCCCAGTAGGGGTACCAGCCTGTGTCAAAAGGGGCTCTCATCCCTAAGGGCCTGACTCTCAGAGCTGCCTGTTCGCCTGTGTGGGGCAGGTCCACAGCTGAAAAAATTCCTGGTTCTTTCCTCTCAAATGATGTTTTTCTAAAGGAATTAAATTTTTCTAGAAACGAAATAAAATGGTGTGTTAAAGGGATTGGTGGGGAAGGGATAGAAAAGAATTTCCTTTATTATTATTTCACAATCAGAAAGAAATTTCCCTCTGGTTCTCTTCAGAGCAATCCGTGTGCTCTGTAAAGAGTGTCCCAAAATAACCCATTGCTTCTGATTCTATTGAATTCTTGGCACCTGCCTATGTTGTTATCTCATTCTCTTATCTCCTGTTATTCTTTCCCTTGCAAACGTAAAGGAGTGAGATGTTTTTCTCTCACTCCTGGTTTACCTGAGATGAAGGGTCTCCAGGGCGTGGGACTTTCAGTGCTAAAACCAGGAAAGTCCCAGACCAACAGTAGGTTCGGTCACCTCCATTAAGCAAACGTTTCGGTCTAGTGTAAGCCTCCCAACACAGGACAAACTAAACACAATCGCACCGTTTTGCAGTGGCAGATGTAGCAGCCCGTTCACCAGGCTGTGGAAAATGGGTCCTACTTGGGAGTCTGAGCACAGGTGAGTCAATCGCTGTTGAGGAGGAATCCACCTTGCGCTGGAAGGAGAAGACGGAGGCTTTCGCATGCTGCTACCCGAATCCAAAGCAGGAAATGATGAGTACTTGAGCAAGGAGAATGGAAAACAGTGGACGGGGGCATAGACCCTCCTCCACAGAGATCTGGCAAAGGGTTCCAATCCAGCAGTTCATACGATTTTCACCAGTTAGCCAAGCCCCCATCAGAAACAGTTCACCTGAGTTTCCCACATGGAATGACATCCTCTCCCCAGTGTATGTTGCCCAAGGACTGTCGCATCACAGTCTTGCTATTTTTAATTAAAATTCATAGGAACAATTAAGAGTATAGAAAGACAAATATCAAATGATATTGCTTATATGTGGAATCTAAAACAAAATGATGCAAATGAACTTACTTACAAAACAGACTCACAGAGAACCAACTTATTGTTACGGGGCGGGGGGAAGCGGGGAGGGATAGATTGGGAGTTTGGGATTGACGTGTACACACTACTATATTTAAAATAGATAACCAACAAGGACCTCCTGTATAGCACAGCGAACTCTGCTCAATGCTCTGTAATAACCTAAATGCGAAAAGAATTTGGAAAAGAATAGATACATGTATATGTATAAGTGAATCACGCTGCTGTACACCTGAAACTAACACAACATTGTTAATCAACTAAACTCCAATATAAATTTTTTTAAAAAAGAGTATAGAACCAGTATACCTGGACCGTTACAGGCAAAAAAAAAAAAAAATCAGTTTTGGGTTTTGTCACCTTAATAGCTCTGAGACTCATGACGCCTACAATCTTTTAAACCCCAGAGTATCACAAGCACCTTCACACTGACCCAGTGGGGTTGCGGCACAGAAATTAGCCATAAGATTGGACCACATTCCCTCCTGTTCACTGGGCTTTCGAGGGGAGCCTGGGACACCGCCACAGGGCATTATGAGTGTGAGTGGGACGTTCTTGGTTAAACCACTGTTGTATATTTTTCTTTATGCTTTATGCTGATATTAGCTGGACACCTGAATTCTTCCATGAATCCCAGGTCATGGGCTGGAAGATGAAGGATAATAGTAATAAGGTGGCGGAGGAGACACCGGTGAGCACTTACTAAGCGCCAGGTGCTTTGCTAAGTGCTTCTCGTGTTGCAGCCCTAGGAAACTGCCATTTTTGTGGATCCAGTTTTTATATTGTTCATCCTAATACATCGTCTCCTATAAGCCTGACAACAAGCTAATGGACACTGATTTCACCCTCTTTTTGCATGAGTACACTGAGGTGCGAGGACGCAGTTCCAGTACATGGGAGAGCCCAACTTGCCCCAGGTCTAATTCCAGACGCTGTGCTCTCACCCACGACCCTCAAGTGCCCGTCTTTGACCCGATTCCCCAATCCTTTGATCGTCTCCCTAGGCTTCCCCAAGCCGCAAGCTGCTGGTGACAGAGGGTGAGCAAACATGTCAGACCAGGTATACCCAATGAGCAGTCACACGCAGGTGGCCACATGGATGGGGGGCAGTGTGGACTGGCCGCCCTGCCCTGGGCAGCTGCGCCTTCACGCAGCTGGGATGGGAAGCTCGGGCTCGTGGACCCTGAGTGCACGTGGACCCTCCTAGCCGAAGTGGGCAGAGCTCCTCAGGGAGCCACTTGTCCCACGAGGTGACACCTGGGAAGGATACAACATGACCTCGACTCCTCTCTCTACCCCAGGCCGCTGCAGCTGATCACCCAGGCATCAAAGCCCCTGCCCGATGTTTCACTGAGGAAGGCCCGATGCCCATCACAAATCTCGACCCTGCTGGAAGGTCGACACATAAGCGGTCTTCTCCTTATACTCTAAGTTTATTTCACAGTTGGACCTTGCCTGTTCAGTCTTGGAAATATCTCAGATATTCATATACTGTGTTCTGAAGAGCTTCCACGGACACTGTTTATTAGTCACTTTGATCTAATTCATCACACAGAAAAATCTGAAACAAGTACCAAGCGCCCTTTCAAGGGGGCATGTTGAGACAATTAAAGTCCGCCTAAGCCCCTGTTTCCCACTGCTCAGGCCATTGGTGCCACAGGTTCAAAAATGTAATTAAAAGAAGACTGTCGATTTCACTCACCATCGTCAAAAGGCAGCGTCAACCCCGAAGGAGAGGCGCGTTTTAGTCAATTTCCCTGGCCGTGCCAAAGTTTCAGAGAGACCCTTCACTTTATAAATCAACTCACAGCTTAGAACATCCTGGCAGCCCCTTCAAGGAACCGAAGGGAATGACAGGGAAAGAGAGGATAACCGTCATAGCTTGACTGGATACAGGTGTTTGCGTTTACAGACGAACCACAAACGCCTGGATCCTTGACAGGCGTTGATGCTATCAGTGCATCGCAGCTATTATTGGCTCCGGTCGCCAAGGGCTGGGGGGCCTCTCCCTTAGCAACATCTCTGAGGCTGATAACATTTGGCTGAACTTTTCAGATCTTAACCTCCCTTCTGACTTTCTGCAGTCAAACCCGCCTAAACTGATCAGAAGAAGAGACACGCAGTGGGAAGACAAGTAAAATATTATTGACTGGCCTGTTTCATGTCTATTAGGAAGAAAGAGCAGAGAGCGGAGGGAGAACCTTACAGCTTGACAGGCTTCAAGATAATCAGGGGAGGAATCAGAGCCGTACAGTAACCCTTGGTGAAGTTGGAAAGCACGGGCTTACGAGAGGTCATTGTTCTGTGCGGGAAACAAACAGGGTGCTGGGCAAACAAGCGCACGATTGCATTCCTCCACAGGACCCGCTCCCCTTCGCCGGGCCTGCCGCTCCTACACCAAAGCACAGGCTGGAAATCAGGAAGCCGTGTGGCTCTGGAAGAGGTCCCACCCTGAAGGCTTTGGTTTCTGGCCTCAGGCACGTCCCAGCACCTTTGCTCAAGGCAGAGACGGGACCTGCGGGCACAGGCTATGCTGCCCTCGGAGAATTTGGCTCTAGCAGTTTGTATTGTCGATTTGCATTTCACTTCCCTGCTCCTTGCCCAGCGGGGCCAGGACCGACCTTGCCTCTCCAAGTCCAAGTCTTTGGCAGCCTCTGTGTGTTGGGGGGATGGTGGCTGGAAGAGCTCTGCTCACTCTGAATGACCCTGAGGTCATTCCCCATGGCCAGATGACTCCACAGATGGGTCATTTGATAGAAGACATGCTCCCCACTGCCCCCAAACCCACTGGGAAGGATGATACCCCACTTGATGACCACACGCAAGGTCAAGCTTGCCGTCCAAAGCAGAGGCCAAAGTCTTGGACACTGAACCGGGCCTCTGTCCCTCCCCAGCCCCATACCCACTGTTACGCACCCCTTGGTTTTGTCAGGTGAGAGCGCTAGTGAACAGACAAGGAGGCCTCAGAAACTCTACATAGCATCCTCCACTGTCCTGTGGGTCTGACTCACCGTGGAGCCATCTCTCTTTGGGGGACAGGACATATTTTCCCCCGACACGTTTCCACTTTGCATTTTAGCAGCCTTGTTCTGTACAAATAGTTGGCTTCTGGTTGGCCACAAAGCACCATCCTCCTGTTTGGGGAAACATCGGGGGCCCCTGGAACCATGTGACTTTGTCACTGAGAGATTCAGGCCCTGCAGAAGGAGTGGGCGGGGTGACATTTCAGCAAAACCCCAGGACAGGGAGACAGAATCAGGATGAGAGTACTGGAGGGAATTAAAAGGCCCCTTCTCCAATTCTTTATTTCAAATACAGGGAAACTGAGGCACGAAGCAAGGAAAGAAGAAACACTTGGGTTTGCACAGACCCGTCTCCACCCTCTTGCCTCACAACACACTCAGGTATGCGCCCGTCAATGCTCAGCACCCCCAGAGCAGGCTCCCGTTCCCACCCCCTTAGTGCCTTGCACATCCTCATTCTTCCACGATTTCCCTCCTAGGACCTGCCACAGAGCTTTCTAGAGGCCTGCTTCCATGAGATCATGGTGGTGGTGGTGGTGGTGGCGGTAACAGCAGCCATCATGTGTTAAGCATCGCACCACGCCAGGCCCTGGCCTAAGACCGTCACGTGAATCATTTCGCCCAATCCCTGACACGGTTCTGCTTTGCATTATGGCATCTCCAACCCCATCATGGAAGCAGCATCACCGTGGCAGGGGAAACCCAGAGAGGTAAAGCATCTTGCAGGACTCGCACAGGAGACCCAGGATTCGAGGCTGACTGTTCCTCCACACAGCCACCCACCAGAGTTGTCCCAGGGTAGGTGGGGCTGGTCTCAGGATTCTGACATGCCCACGCCCATGTCTCTGATCACAGCTGCCTCACCTCTCAGTCTCCAGACACTTGGGTTTTGACTTCCTGGGGACCTCTGGGAAATGGACCCCAACTTTCCCCTCCCGTGTCAGCCCCCTCCTGGCTGCTCCGCTTTACACTCAGCCCAGAGCCCGCATCAGTTCGTCAAACTCACTGCTCTCAGCTCAGTTTCCTCATCTTCTCCATCTTTTCCCCGCTGCCAACCATCTAAGTTCAAATGCTGTTCCATCCTCTTCCTCACCCACCATGCAGTGTGCGGTCTGCCACCTATGGACTTTGAAACATTCGTGACCATACCTCCTTCCCTCCTGTCTCAGCAAACCATCCTTCTCCTGAAGGCAAACCTCCTTCTCTCTCCTCTCCTTCAGTCTCTCCATCATCACTGGCTCAAGGCTCTTCCAGCCTAAACAAACCATCCTCGGCCCTCACTTGCTCCCCTCACCTACTCAAATCATCCATGACCTTCCTACAGCCAGATCTAACAGGCACTTTTCAAACCTTACACCTGCTGGATATCTCTGCTGCATGTACCACTGGTGACCACTGCTGCCACCTTGAAACCATCTACCCCCTTGACCATCGGTTTTCTTTCTACTTCCCTAAACACTCCATGGCTTCTGCATTCTCCACCTGCCCCTTGATGTTGGTTTTCCTCAGGCTTCCACTGACCATCCATTCTGCTTCCCTGCACATACTCTCCCCTTCACCATTTTAACTGCCACCCCAGGTGCCACCCAAAACTTCTCCTACAGGCTTCAGGCTTAGGTCCAAGCTGACTGGATGGTTGCCTTCAGCAAAAAACGTGTACTCATGATAAGGGCCCAGTGTCTATGATTTTTTTCATGGTGATTTTTTTTTTTTTTTTTGCGGTACGCAGGCCTCCCACTGTTGTGGCCTCTCCCGCTGTGGAGCACAGGCTCCGGACGCGCAGGCTCAGCGGCTATGGCTCACGTGCCCAGCCGCTCCGCGGACCGGGGCGCGAACCCGTGTCCCCTGCATCGGCAGGCGGACTCTCAACCACTGCGCCACCAGGGAAGGCCTTTCATGGTGATTTGATAAGCTGGTTTGGGATTACTGGCTGGCTTCCTGGGGTGATTGACCACAGGGATGAAGTATGCTGATAACAACCAGAGGTGCATTTCCAGGTCAAGGTCATTCTATTCCTCGTGTTGAATTAATGGTTTGCTCCCCCAGCACCTGCAACTGGTAAGAGTCAGTCTCAACTCTGATGACCAGGCTCTGCCAAGGGTGAGACCTTGGGCTTTTGAGAAGGGACCAGAGTCAGCCACCTTCCTCTCCCGATACTGCAGGGCCCTGTCCATCTCTCCTTGCTGTAAGCTGACCTCCACTTGCACCATTTCTGAATCTGAGCCTGTGATTTAGAGAGGAGTCACGTGTTGGTGATGGGTACAGCCGGCCTCCAGATTTTCTGGGCTTAGTGTTTCCAGGGCACACGTGAGCCATAGGGTGGCTCTACCCCTGATGCATGGGGCAGGCCCCCATTCACATGTACTCTACTGGGAATAGGGCAGCCCCTGAAGTTGTGCGATGTCACGGCCCTGGGGGAGGGGTGAGAGGTGGCCATCAGGAAGGACTACCCTCTTCAAACAGGTTTGACATTGCTCTGTTCTCAAAATTGCTGCCCCTGATTTACAAGGACCTGAAGGTGATAGAGGTGATGGACAATCATTGCTTCTCTCTGTCCCAAATCATAGGAGCTCCATCCGAGTCTAAACACACAGAGGGGTGATGGGAGGAAGTCTGAGGCAGGAAGCCTGCATTCGGCTGCCCCCTGCGTCACTCACTTGCTGGTGACTTTGGAAAAGTGGGTTGATTCAAGGCTCTAATGAGGTGAGTAAACCAGGGACAGAGGCATAGCCAGGGGGCATAGGGGTGGGGGGAGATGGTGTCTGCATGGTGCTTTCCTGGGCCCTTCTCATGTGTGTCCCTCTGCTGGGCCCCCAACCACGGCTGGCTTCTTCTCACCTTCCAGGTTCAGCCGTCACCTCCTCGGAGAGGACTTCCTGCTGCCCATGCTAGTGTAGCCACCAATTCCTGTCACTTTCTAAATGATGGCTCTGTTTTACTTTCTAAAGAAGATATGGGGCTTCCCTGGTGGCGCGGTGGTTGAGAGTCCTCCTGCCGATGCAGGGGACACGGGTTTGTGCCCCGGTCCGGGAAGATCCCACATGCCGCGGAGCGGCTGGGCCTGTGAACCATGGCCGCTGAGCCTGCGCGTCCGGAGCCTGTGCTCCGCAAGGGGAGAGGCCACAACAGTGAGAGGCCCGCGTACCGCAAAAAAAAAAAAAAGATACGAACAGCAGTTTTTACCAACTGGAATTTTTTAAACTTATTTCTTATATTTCTTATTTATTACCTAGTGGTCTAGGTAATAAAAAATAAAAAAGAAAGCTCTAGGTAGAACTTAGTCTGAGGTAGAATATGCCTGGCTTATAGTAGGTCCTCAATAAACAGTTACTAATTAGCGAATGAAGGAAGGAAAAAATGGTAAGTTGACATCCTCCACCCGAGGCTGGTGCAGGTGGAGGGGCTTTCAAGGGCCCGATCTTGGGTTTCAGTGGGTTCTGCTTCTTGTCACTTTCTCCCCCAATCATTTTGTCAACAATGTAAAAGCTGGGCTTCCTCTGCTAGACACCTCTCCACTTTGAATTCAGGGAACCTAAGACAAGGATGGATCCCAACAGTGGCCCTGAGCCCCTTTAGAAGAGCCAGTCCTGGATCCAATCCCTCAGACACCCCTGTGTGCCATGTCCCCTAGAGAAAATGAGAAGTCCTCCACGTTAGATAGGACCAGACTTTCCCCACAAAAGAAGCGTCTGTTGCTGCCTTCTCAGAACAGTGTGCGGTGGAGCTGGGACTTTTATCCTCCCACAGCCACCCCCACAGAGCAGGGCCAGGCATCCCTCCCCTCTCAAAACCCTTCTTCCCCTTGATCCCATTCGATGTGTCCCCAAACTTGTGAGTAAACGGTGATCTAACATGTTATCTGGCACACGAAACAAACCCTACTAGTGTCCAGGGTCATCGCCATTGTGTCTGGAAGTTTCACAGGAGTTACACCCAAACCTCTGGCTGGATAAGAACCCTTGACTGTCCATTCTCAGGGCCCCTGGACATCCTTTCTCTCCACCCGTGCTGCAGCCCCCTGAGGGTGAAGCTGGGGGCTCCCTCAGCACCTGGAACAGAGCTCGCTCATAGCAGGTGCTGAGCAGACCAACAAGCCACCTTGTTTGGCTGAAATAGACACACACCCAGGAAGAGAGAAAAGACATGGGAAAATAAAAATGAAAAAGTAGCTTGAGAGGGGGAACAAAGTGTCATATATAGAAACAAAGAAAGATTAAGAGAGAAAATTCACTAAGATCTTTCAAAAAAAATACTATTCGTGGTATGTGAAGGAGTGAGGGGTGTGAGATGAAGGTTAAACAGCTCTGTCCACTTGGCCTGAACGTTCTAAAGTCTTACATCATCCCTCTCTGCTATCACTCCACGGCGTTAACCATTAGAGGCTCCATTTCAGCTGGGATGACCAGCAGTACAACACTAGAAAAACTGTCCTCAGATGCAGTGTCATCAGAGCAGTGTCACCCCGAGTCTTAAGGAAATCCAGACTGGAGGCTGCTCTGGTCCCTTGCTGGAGATTTACCAAGTACCCTTGGAAGACTTCCATTTGCCAGGCAGATGGAAGGAAACTGCCTTGTCCCCCTTCTTCTCTCCTCATTGCTTCTTAGTCAAGCATGCCCCCCCTGCTCCACCTTGGCCTCTTGGGAAGCCAATGACCTGAAGCCACAAGGAGCCCCATGCCTTACCCCTGATGGGTAGGCACAAGAGATATCCAAGGTCCCCACTTGACATCACTCAGAAAGGTGAGGTTGGGGACTTCCCTGGTGGTCCAGTGGTAAAGAATCTGCCTTCCAATGCAGGGGACGAGGGCTCCATCCCTGATCGGGGACCTAAAATTCCACATACTGTGGGGCAATTAAGCCTGTGCACCACAACTAGTGAGCTCACGTGCCTCAACGAGAGAGCCCACGTGCTGCAAACTACAGAGCCCGTGAGCCCACGCACTGTGGAGCCCATGCACCACAACTAGAAAGAGAAAACTCGCACGCCACAACTGGAGAAAAGAGGCTGCATGCTGCAACGAAAGATCTCACATGCCACAACTAAGACCTGACACAGCCAAAAAATATATAATGAAAATAAATAAATATAAAAAAAAAGAAAGCTGAGGTTGGCTTGAGTGACAGTAGAGTGGGGCTCCAAGGGTCCCCTACCATCTCTGTGGACCACACCAGTGTTCAAGTCCAGACCAATACCCTAGACATCTCTGGAAGCCCCCATGGTACACTCTTGGTCACTGAGAGCCTGCCCTTTTCTGCATGTTTCAAAGGGCTTTTCATAAACACAGACTTCTTCATCAGCAAGTTTGAATTTATAAATAGTTATTCTTATTCAGGAAAGCAGAGATGAGCAGTTTTATATAAAAATTACATCTCCATTTAAGAAAGAATATATAATTCCACATTCTACTGTCCCTCGAACTTTACTCCCATTTATGTAGATCTTAATACAGTTATATAGTCGCGGGGCTATCGTCCCCTCTGGATGGCAATGAGGTCCTCTCGAACTCTTTAGCTGCTATAAAGTATGCAGAAGTTAAATGCACAGATGGAAAAAAATTTGTCTCAATTTTATACTTCTGCAAAATGGTAATTTTGTACTTAAAATGTACAAGATGGATGTTCAGAAATATAGGCTGATAGCCTAAATTATATTTGGTCATAATTTATGTAGTACAGTCCCAAAGAGATACAAAAAGGCAGAGCATAATTTATCTGCTGGAATCAGTGATAGCTTTGCTAAAACTCCCATTTAGTCCATCCCCCATAGTCTTGAGCAGCCTCCGTCCTCAGGGCTCACTCTATTTAAGTTCCCCATACTGCTGTTTGATCACATATTGTAGTCTATAATTTGCCTATCACCTGAAGCAAGTTTTAGGTCCCAGAAGTTACGATCTCTACGTAGCAACCACTTTATTTGGTAAATGCAAAATATTTATAGCAATATAAAAACCAGATGAAAATAAAATTCCTATAATCCTCGGAACATACACACTGGCGCACTGGGGTTCGTAGCGACCATTGGGGAAGGACTATCATGCTGGCGATGAAAATAAAATTCCCATAATCCTCGGAACATACACACTGGCGCACTGGGGTTCGTAGCGACCATTGGGGAAGGACTATCATGTTGGCGATGAAAATAAAATTCCCATAATCCTCGGAACATACACACTGGCGCACTGGGGTTCGTAGCGACCATTAGGGAAGGACTATCATGTTGGCTATAATACAATTACCCTCGGACGTGCACTCACATTTGCTGATGCTTAGGAGCCAGAGAAACATGTTCCCCAGCATCCTTTTCACCTTGCCAGTGGTAGGAAACACCAGGCAGAGGCTCTAGACAGAGCTGCCCCAAAGGAAATCAGACGAAAGGCAATGGTCAGGTGAGTCATTATGGCACCTCGGATATGGAGAGGAATTTCCAAAAAGAAACAAACCACTTGGTGAGGGCACTGCTCTGGACAGTTTCCCCCTTTCAACCAGGGACATTGACCAAATAAGGAACGTTGACCATAACCCCATCTCTGAGCCAAGATCAGTGAATTCCTACATTGACGAGATGCCTTGTCTTCTTCTTTGAGCCGTCTTTTGATGCCAGTCTTCTCACACCTCCAACCCTTTTTCTTTGTGTTTCCAAAATGTTCGCTTGGAGATGTTCACACTGGACCCTGCAATATACCTATGACATGGTCTATCAATACTAGCTCTTCAAAACAGTGAGGGGAGAGGCAGAGAGAAGACAGACCCCCAACTAGAATGGACAGCTGGAAACCAGAGGGACGGCATCCATGCAGTTAGTAACAAAGCACTTGTCGAGTGCCTGCGCCATAGATTCTAGTCCTTGTAACAACCCTGCAAGGTAGAGCTTGTCATTCTTACATGACCAGCAGACAAATTAAGGCCCAGAGAGGTTGCTCAAGTAAGGGGGCCAGATGGGACTAACACCCAAGTCTGACGCCATTCAAGATGGCGGCCTCACCTAATGAATTTTTCTATATGCCAACGCAGGACACCAAGCTTTCCAAGGCACCTCTGCAAGGATATTGCTTCTCTATCCTCAGAACTCTCTCCACCTACCTCAACCTCCTTCCGTCCAGCCCTCAAGGTTGCCTTCATCTGAGTGAAGAGGAATTACGGCCCAGATGCATCTCTCCGATAAAAACCTCAACTGAAGCCTCATATGTTTTGTAGATACTAAACAGCTCATGGCTCTTTGAAGATGAGGGTTAGTAGTAATCATTGTGGTTGTTCAGATTTTTCCTTGTTTTTAGCATCACCTGAGCCCTCCCACCAAATAGGCACCATTTCTCTGTCCTAGGCAGCCAGACCCTTAAGGATACACTGGATTTCTCTGGGTACCTACTTCCTTCTTCCTTGCAACTTATTTCTAGCTCCAGCTAGTTAAGTCTAAGAGAAGACCCCCTTTACAAATCTTTTTCACCCCAAACATGCTTAAGCAAGAATTTCATAGAATTCTGTTTAAATCCAAGTCTGATTCTACAAGATCTCTTTTAAACACTGTTTTTCCATACATTACACTGAAAAGAGGGAGAAAAAATGACCCCAAAATAAATATGCAACCCCAAATTAAAGAGGACATAAGGAAGGCAAAGGAAATAACTTGGGCTAATGTAGCCCCTGGTTCTGTAATTGTTTCAAGACCAAATATATGCTCTTAAAGTATCCAAGTGGGAAGGAACTCTAACACACAAGAACTGTTCTGCAGCGGGGGAAACTGAGGCTCAGAAAAGAGCAGTAACACACCAGTAAGAAGAAGAGCTAGGTTGTTATTTGGGTCTTCCTTGGTAGCATGTGAACAATGAGTGTGTTCTCAAAAGACAATAAGTAGGGCTTCCCTGGTGGCGCAGCAGTTGAGAGTCTGCCTGCCGATGCAGGGGACACGGGTTCATGCCCCGGTCCAGGAAGATCCCACATGCCGCGGAGCGGCTGGGCCTGTGGGCCATGGCCGCTGAGCCTGCGCGTCTGGAGCCTGTGCTCCGCAACAGGAGAGGCCACGGCGGTGAGAGGCCCGCGTACCACACACACAAAAAAAAAGACAATAAGTATTGTAATCAGAGGAGATTTCAAGAATATGTGACTTACAGAACCATCCTTAATGAGTCACCAAGCCTTCCTCCAGCCTGGGAAAGAAAGACAGACTTAAATGCAAGTCTGTGAGAGGCAGGTGGGTTTCTTCATCTGCGGTCTGCCAATCCACTCTCCTCCCCATGCAGAAGCAGAAAGAGCAAGAGGGCCCTTGCTTTTGTCAGGAGCCCACATCATGAGCATGTGGTCTGTGTTCTCTCTTTTTACCTTCAGGCGATCCTGTGAGTGGTTCCATTGCACAGGTACAGTACAGGTGCTCTACTGTAAAGGCCAGCTACTTTCCTAAGGACACACAGAAACAGATCACAATCGTATAGAAATGTTGCCATAGAGGTTATTTCAGAGGGAGAAACTACTAATGATACCTGGGGTGGGTGGGGGGGAGACCACGTCCAAATTGGATCTTGCAGGATGCGATGGTATTTATGATCATAGTTCAAGGAAGGGACGGAAGCGCAAAGGCCCAGAGAAGAGAAGCTTTAAAACGTCACAGGAAGTGCTTCTCCAAGTGTTCAGCAGAAAGGCTGGGTTGTTCATCACCTTCTCAGGAATCATTCAGACTGGCCCTCCCTCCCTGCCCCTCTGCAGCCAGGAGCTCTTGATATGCAATATTAGAGAGTGCCAGGTTGAGAAAGGCACCACATAAAATCAAATTCTCTTCTAAGTTGAGTGGTGCACCGGTTCAGCTTCAAAACCTAATTTCTTAAAAGTTTCAGAGGGGAAAAAAATGTCCCTTTGCAATTGGAATCGAGTCCACGTAAATTAACAGCCCAGCTCTCTGTATCCATCTTTCAGAACTTTCCTTGATTGTTCATTTTAATCAAGTGGCCCACTTTCTTTGACTTTTCATCCTTCACTGCCCAGAATGATGCACTGCGGCTACTGAGGACACGCAAATGTTAATTTTGTTCAAGTTCAAACATCGTCCAAAAGGGCCCTATTTTAATGACTGCTTGGCAAACAGCGACTGAAAATGAGGATGAGCAGAATCAAACACCACCAAGAAATTCAGAGGAGAGAAAGCTTGGGGCCTCTGGAAACTCACAAGTTTTCATCTTTAAATCCTCAGTCTCTCCCAGGTCAAGAGTAGTCGTTGATTGCTCGAGCCAGTAGGGAACTCAGACGTCATCCCAAGGTCATTCAGGCTGGTCGTGGAGGAACTAGCTAACCCTTAGTAAAGGAGACTTTTGTAAATTGTGAAACCCATACATTTCAAGTCTTGCTGTCATTTACCAGGCTTCGGGAAGAGAAGGGCATGTGACACACACACACACACACACACACACGCACACGCACACACACACACATTTAACTAACAGGCTTATCTTATCCTTGGGCTCCCCTTCACCAATTACCCACTACCTCTAGCCTGTCTCCTCACCATTGCCTAGGGAAGGACGCAAGAGCGACAGATGCTCAGAGGGGCTGCAAAAGGAACTGTATGCTTGAATGAGAAGCATAATCCCAGTTCTTCTCTAGAGCTTAACCAAAATCATAACGGTGTGCACAGGCCTCTGATCAAGCGAGATTCGGATTCACACCCAGTAGTCATTCAGTGAGCACCTGCTTCACCGGGAGGCCCCATGCTAGGTATCTATGCATACACTGTGTCATTTAGTACAGCCACACACAGAGAAATTAACATGTATTACAGTCAGAGAAGTTTCATATTAAAATAGAATGGAGCGAAAGTTGCAAGCAAGTGGGACCTACATAAAAGCTCTGAAAGATTGTACAGACTTAATCCCTCTCCACTCCCCTCAGTCAGTTTCCACCGGATTATTGTGTTTTATTTTCTTCGTATTTCTTCATAGCTAAAATTAGCTGCAACATCATATGTTCATTTGTCTCTGCCCTACACAAAGCGCCATTAGTAAAAGAACCTCATCGGTATCGATCACTACTATGTCCCCAGAATACGCAAAGAATATTTTTGAAGTAATGAATGAAATAATTCTAGTCTGTTTTTCACCAGGATTCTCCAAAGCCAGATCATGCTATGTAAAGCTCCCCAGCAGAGAAGGCAGGGGTCAGTGGGTCCCAAGACTTGGAAAACCATGTCACCGCAACATGGCCCTAGAGAACAGACATAGTTGAATGCAGTGGTCCAGGCACCTCGGTGGCCTTGCCCCTAGAACGCCAGCATCATGTAAACAAGCCATCAGCAGTGACGATTACCCGTTTCCACAGCCCGTCAGATGAAACCGTTCACCGTGGCCGCCCATCTTCTGCAAGAAGAGGCGAGACACTTCCACTGGGATGTCAAAAAAATGACTGCAGCTATTCCCTGAGCGATAGCCCATCTTGAAATGCGGGACATGTTTCATTTGGCTTATAATAATTGCATTCTCTGTCTTTTAACCCTCAAAGTGTTAAGTGTCATCATTTCCTCTGGGGATGCAACGATCTGGGGTTAACAACTTTCTCTTTTAAAAATTCATAAAGGTGCAAACAAACAGCAGCGCAGCCAGTGGCTATACACGGGAAGAAGCCAAGGGAGAAAGAAGGAAAAAACACCACCACCACCACGTTCCCCCCCACAGGACACTTGGCAATTAACTCCAGCTATGTCAGCAATTTTTTGAAAAATTTCCTAAACATTGAGAAGGCTTATCCTCACCATATGAAAGACAAAACCACTGCAGTGACTCTCCCCTGCATTACAATGTGTGTGTCTTACTTCTTAACCAAGCCGCTAATCACGCAAATTATTGCAACTAATTACATCTGAAGGTCTAATTAATTCTTTCAGTACCACATCATTTAGTACGCATTCACAACACAGCACCTGTTTTGAAAATCCTTGCAGTTAATTTGTTTATAAACAAACACTATTTGCATAAAATGTTTAATGAATGGTTTACCAGTTAGTACAATACTCTGGTTTTGTCTTAGTAGATTTGAGGTCATCAAAGGCCACGATAAATTAATTTTAAACTATACAAATTAATTTAAATAGAATGTGTGAATTTCTCATTAATAAAGAAAACATTCCTAACATGTTAATTAATATCTCTGTAACAGGCTAATTACTCCCTGCGTAACAAGTACATCTTGAGAGCAAACCTTAAAGATTTGGGGGGCAAGGGGGTGGGGACTATTTTAAAGCTTCAAAAAAAATAAAAGTGCCATTCAGAGAAAAACATACAAGGCCCAATTATACTGAGGAACTTACTGTTTAGGGCAGTCCAACCAGCAAAAGAAGCCATCCCCTCCCCTTATTTTCTGGATACAACACACTCAGTCATTGAGAAAGAGACAGTTAAAAAACATTTCTATCACGGACTCTGCAGAGATGGTTAGAGGATGCCTGCCTTCTGGTAGAAACATTCAATTAAGGAAAATATTAGTTCTTCTGAAAGTAAAGATCTCTCATGTGAATTTAGGGCATATTGGCTGTATTTGTGCCCCAGTGGTAAATACGGGTTTTCTTAAACAAATCTGCATCTTAACACCAGAATCTGAGGCTCAGCCATCATCATTTTCCCTGTGGCAAACCATGGAAAGACACTTCATGTAGAAACTACAGAGGAACACATTATTGCTTGGCATCAAGCACAGCCCTTGCAAGAACCATCACTGAAATATGTTCACAACCCTCAAGTTTGTTTCTGATTTGCAAGCATTTTCACATTTGATAAGCACCTGTTGTAAATTTACATCCACTCAGGACGTATTCTTATGATAGGAAGCTGAGCATTGTAAAGCATATTTTTACGCTTACCCTTGTGCGGTGTTGACGCTCAATGCACAGGCTGTTGAAATCACTGGCTACACAGGACCCAACGGGATGTGATGCATCACCCGGTTCTCATGACATCGCCCCTGAGGAGCTGCCAGTCCCCTCCCCCTGGAAAGGGTTTTATCGGCACCGATCAACAAGCACTTGGGTTTTTAAGTCCATTAACTTGAAGAGAGAGAGAGAGAGAGAGAGAGAGTGTGTATGGAGACTGTGGGGTAGAATGACAGACAAAGGGAAGCACAAATAGACTTTAGACTTCACACTTCCTTGGGACCTGCCATTACACCATAGAACCAAGAAAACATCCGAAAAATAAGTAGGAGCCTGCCCATAGCACCAGGGAAAAGCAGGCACTTTGCCAAGCCTCTGATGCAACCCAGATTTCCAGTCTGGTGCGGCTGTCCGGAAGAGAACCCACTGCCACCTTGACCCTCTGTCCTGACGTTTCTTTGGAGGCACATGAAGAATGAAACTGTCCCCGGAAACCCACTTCCAGGCTGCCTTGGGGAGCCGGGTGGGCTGTGAAAACCCCTGGCTTGGCTCTTTTGCCAGATTGCTGGCAGCCAGCGTCAGTGTCCCTGGGGACCTGGGGAGACCTCACCACACCCGGGTACCACTGCCCTTGGCTCTACCCGAAGCAGAACATTTCCCACAGACCCCAGGCGCTGATGACTGTCGTGGTGGAATGACAGCTTTCAGAAAAAGCAGGCACATCCCACTCTTTTGAAACTCTTTTAATTCTTTCCAAGTTTCCCACCAACAGCCCCACAATAAAAATTCAGTGCTTGAGACACAAACATTTCAAGAGGACAGGCGGGGATAAGGAGAGAAACAAGCTCTTCACGCTCAGGACACAGATGTAAGCTGCTTTACCTCTAAAATGCAAACAAACAAACACAAAAAAAGTCAGGAGGTTAGCACAGTGCACTCTGCGAAGGGAGCTTGTCTTGGGGGAGGAGGGGCTGTCAGAGAAAATGCTTCCATCCCAGAAAGAGCAGGATGGGCACCGAGCTCTGCTATAAAAGGTCAGAGAGCCTCACAGTGTAGATGGAACCAGGGAACCCCGACGGCCAGTTGCCAAGGCGGCTGCTGGGCACAGCAAAGCCAAGTTTAAGCGCCTCGTGGTTCCTAACTTCTCTCCAAAGTTGGTGGCAGCCACCCAACGGGTCCAGGGTACGTGCTCCTGACCCCCCCTCTCGCACAAAATCATTCCCGGATCTGGAGCCTGGCTTTTTCTCTCCCCCTTAAAAATCACCAGCATTTTGCAAATAAAGGCGATCACCATGTGAAAAATTATCTTTTAAAATGGAGTTTAATTTGCATATAAGGAACGAGAGATTTATGGCGAGCAGCATCGCCCAGTACTGCATCTGCCTAGCATCAGTCGTAATTTAGATTGTTTGTGACTGATCTTAAATTCTAAAGCTTGGAGAAGATGAAGTACTCTGTTGCTGTATTATTGTCAGGAGTCTAAGACTTAGCAGAGATTTATTAGTAATCTTATCACAAACATGTCTCAAGTTTTTGCTTTTAATATGGGCCAAGCTCCTCTGAGGAATTTTCCTCACTGCAATTATATTCCTCAATGCATGCGTTCTGAAGCTGAGTTGATTTCCTTCCCAAAATAAAGCGACCTATCACTACACCACAGCAGCTCTTGTACATTTTTCCTCTGCTACTTAATAATCAATGTATTCATCATTAAAATCTGAGCCCTGAAGCAATGGTTTTTAGCATATTCTAATGACTAGCGACTTGCAAATTACAATGACCTTTCATGTACATTCTGTAAGCACCTTGTTCTAATGTGTACTGTATTTATAGTTTGCCAATACAAACTAGCCAAAGATTGGATAATTACTGTAATCTATTAGCTCGATTGCTTCCCTTGCTCATTTATAGCATGTGCCACGCAGGCCATTTTCAAAAGCTGGCCTATCTTTCATCTCCCGCAAGCTCAGAAAGTAAGGGATACTTCATCTTCACCACATACACACTTACTAACGTCTGAAGAGCGGCCCATCTCAGCTCAAGGAGGTTTCAAAAATAAAGAATTTTCCTTCCTATTAGTGTCATAATGCTATTTGTGACTGACAAAAAACACCGCTCCAAGAGTGTAAACTTTAGTTGAAGAATGTCAAGGCCAGTTCCATTTTCTGCCTATTACTCTGACCTCCAAATAGCATTTAATAAGATCAGCTCATTTCTTCGCTTTGAAAGAAAAAGATAAAGGCGCTTCCCTTAAACACGAAACAATTTTTTCGCTATAAGTAAACGTTTCGAGGGAAGCATTAAACTTTTTTTTTAAGCACGGTGTTGTGACCGGGGGGCCGATAAGAGCCGTGTGTGGAAGTGTCAGCTCAGGTGGTCCGTTCACCCTCGGTGATGGTCTATTTCAGGCAGTTATGGATAGATAACATTACAGACACTGGTAATTAAAACAACACTAATTTTGTCTCGGTGGCCACGCTTTGTTGTTAGAAGCCATCTGTCATGGCCTTCACGCATCACACAATGAGAAGACATTTGTCTACGTATATTGTGCTTGGTCAACGGTTTTACCGATCTCCCGGTGTACCTGGATGCCCAGGCACTTTTAAAGACGTGGTGCTTTCATTTCTACTCTAGTACTCTGATTAATAAAACATTTTGCATGCTTAGTCAAAACACGCCGCAATCTTTTCACCACATATATTCATGGGGGAGAAAACCATGTTAATTCCCTTCCTTTTATCAAGAAAATAACAACAACAACAAAGAAATTCTCATTTGGATTGGAAGAGAAAGGAAAAATCAAATATGGAAATATTTGCCCTCTCTGTAAAATAGAAAACAGCCTAATGGAAAGCATGGTATAAAAACTCACAGACGACACAAAGCATCTCCTTTAAGACGATACATATTTTTGGTTATATATGTTGTTGATTCTTTCCCCTGCATCCATTTGTTTGATTTATGGACACTCCATTTCACTTCCCCTTTTATTCCGACATCTACAGTTACATGAAGAGTGATAGTAAGTCAAATGTTTTTATATTTTGGTAATAAAAGGAAAAGAAAAGATCTATGCCACAGGAGCTCATAGGAAATTAGGGGTAGCCAAAATGCACACTGACTAGTTTAGTTCTGTTGTAATAAACTAAAGAGAAACTGTAATGGTGCATTTCAAGAGATCTTTAACAAGTGACACAAACAAGAGAAGCAGCAGACAGGACCATTTAACTTCAAACTCCACGGAAGTGAGCCAACATGTAGACTTCCTCCAGCTGGCTACTGGGTGGCAATCTTTATTCCTCAGTGGAAAAGCTACCCCCTCGAGATTCTGCAGGCTCCCCCAACTGCATTTTTTATCAAGTGTCTAAAAGGTGGGCGCTGTTAGAATTATTTTCTCCAGGCACAGATGATCACAGCCCCTTTTCCCCATTTAGCTGCAGGCTCACATGTAGTTTCAAATATTAGCTAGAACTCCAGCCTCGCCAGTCCCTAATTGCTCTCTGAGGGAAGGGATCGTAAACGCAGGTATGGATGACACAGATGTAGCTCTCAACCGTTTGCAGGCGGGACTCCTGCATCAAAGCTATTTGCAAAGTGACACAACTAGTTATTACAAAGTACATTTTTATTATAGTCTTAAAATTTGCATTCTGCAGAAACCATGTGGATTTTTTAATGTGGCCACAGAAACGTTGGGGTAACTGACCATTTGTGATATGGGAAAGACACCTCAATATTTTTCCAGCCAGTTTAATAAATTCAAGCGCTTCTGTCAATAAAAGTAACCCGATCGTTTAAATAAGTTAATATTAGCACATCTTTCTTACCCGCTGCTACGAGCAGTCCGACTGCTGTCATTAAGCAAAAAAGGCCAAGACAATGTGAGTTTATCTGGTCCCACCTGCATTTCTACTCCTGATTCTGCTGAAACAAATGGGAAAGAAAAGCTTACTGACTTTTGGCAAACTACAAAGGTGAACTCTATTCATCATGGAGGAACCGATGCTAAGTGCTTTCTGTCTGTCCATATATTTTAAAGATTTAGAAGGCACCTGGTAGTGTTCTCAGGATTAAGACAGGCGTGTTCAGCTTTGACACATGCAGAGTTTCTCTCTCAGCTTTCTCTTTGTATTGCTGCAACTATTGAAATGATTTTTGGACTGTAGGGTTTTGGAAACAAGGTTATTTTTCAGTGATATAAAAAGCCAAAGCTTCTACTTCTTCTGATCTGTCATGAGTCTTTTAAGGTGAGAGGATTTGAAGGTGCTGTTACCCCTTTGAGGAGAAGCAGCTCACTAGATGCAAAGGTAAGAGTATAATTCTCATCACCCATATTGTAATAAAATGTGCCTCTCCCGATATCGATAAAGCCTTCCCTGGAGAAGATTTCCAGAGACTTGGAAGCAAGTGAAAGGTAAACTCAGAGGAAAGACAAGGTGAAAGAAACCAGGTGGCCTGGTTTTTCAATCTTAACTCTTAAAGCAACAGCTCCAAAGTTCAGAGCCCAAACTGCCATCTGCTATGTGGCCTGACAGGGGAAGGGGCGAGGAAGTTCAGAAACTGCCGACCTCCCAGGAGGCCATCAGAGCCTTTCCCAGCAGTTGCCGGTCCCACCTTGCACCACACCCCGCAACCAATCTTTTCACGCTCTCTAACTCATTTGCATGAATTTACTTTTTTGCCTTAAGAGGTTGTTGTAATGTGTGTTAAAACATACAGTGCAATTTTATCTCCATAATATCACAAAAGAAATATTGTGTTAGTATAAAGTAAAAAAAAAGGCTTTCAAAGTCTGCAGCTCTGCTAGCAGCAAAGCGCTGCTCAAAAGCACCACCCACAGGCGGGAGGGGTGTCAAGCCATCCTGGGAGTGATCGTTTTTGTTAATTTCAGCAATCCGAGTGTAAAAAATGACAGCGCCATGCAAGTTGACGGAGGCTTTTGATTGAAGTGACTGATTGCCTCGGCTGCACCTGCGGAAAATTGATGACAATGCTGTCTAAACCATTCATTAGGATTGGGAACTTCACGCCGATGAATGCTGGATTCATAAATTTGCTAGACATGTGTTGTAGATAATATGACAAAGCACTGTTTTCAAATGAACATTTCTTTGACCTAATTTTATCGAAATCATGGGAAGGAATGAAAGAATATATGTGCCCAAACTCTTTGGAAACAGCTGCAACTAAAACTAAGTCTCTCTTGTTCTCTCTTTCTCTCTCTCTCTTTGTCTTTCAAATAAATTTCAGTGAAATACACTTGGAATATATCTGCTGGTGTGCTTTAAAATATTTGTTAGAATGACAAGGCATTTATTTTTACCTCTATGGACAATGTTACTCTCTTGTGTCTCAGATGAAGAAAAATTATTTTCAGGGTTTTTTTGAAGCTCCAAGTTTGCTAGATTGAACACATGTGGAAAATAGATGGAACTAATAATAACGACACCTTCCCAGACATCTTGGGAGCCAATTGGGCCTGCAGTCTTGAGAACTAGACCGACTGCAGGCTTTAAAGAGAGGAGAAATCCCTTTAAAAATGGACTCTTCTGGTCAAAAAAGGTGAAACCAGGAAAAAATGCCATCTGTACACATTTTATATAAGATTCCTGACTTGCTGTTGATTTTAATGTATCAAAACACTATCAATATTGAATGAAGCTTTTTTCGGCATGTCCAAAAAAAATGGTGATTCAGAGGGGAGAGAGCATCGTCCTCAGACCTGGCTTTGCTTAGCTGCACGCGGGAAGGAAAGGCCATGGCTGAATCCATCTCCTGGAGCGGATTTCCCACCGGAGGTTTGACTTGTTAGGAAAGAGTTACATTTTTGGAAAAGAATACCTGATACTTAAGAATCTGAAACTCTTGCTGTAGAAATAGATCTGACTTCTACAACAAGGACCCTCTGTCTCGTACTTGGAATCCCCCCCAAAAAAACAAAATGAATATTTATTAACGTAAGAAGGACCTGGCGCAGGTCGGTCGCATGCATCCAAATCTGCCAAACTGCTCCTAAATCTCTTCCCCGGCATTTCAAAGAAATCTATTTTCATAAATTCTCATGAATTTAGGTTTTACTACGAGGAAGGTAATTTCTGATTAGCCATCTTGGTTTTTTTTTTTTTTCTTCCCTATTTTTCCTAAAGAGTCCTTGCCAATATCAAGGTGCTTATGTTACCCCCATGTCTGGATGGAGAAGCCCAGCAGGTGCGAACAGCAAAGCTAATGGATCTGAGTTTTGCCAAAAAGCATTTTCTTACTGCTCTAGCAGCTACTCTGAACTGGAAAACATTATCCAGACAAATCCAAACAAGGCTCTTTAAGGATGCTCTGCCCAAGCTGTTACAGATACGAAGTTCCCAAGTAGATATGCAAAAACCCCTGAATACAGAACACCCCGGTCGTCTTCTGATTCCTATGCTTCATTTTCCAATGGGGAAAATGTGTAAAACAAATAACTGGGGATGGTGCCTCTGTGCAGTAAAAGCAGAATATTCTTGTGTTTCAGTAAATCATGTAGCTCTCTAATTTAGCCAGATCTGGAAAGCCTAGGGCTCCAACTGCCTCTAGACTATTCAGACCCTGTATCTGCTTCACATTCGGGGCAATATGTTTAAAACAATTCCTAGTTTGTCTTGGGTGGCCTTCACAATGAGAATCCCAGGCCTGCAAAACCTCTGAGGTCAAATGTTCGTTGACCTCACCAGTCCACCAACAAAGAGAGATACATGGGCACTTGCTGTACTGCCCGGTCCTGGGTACCTCAGGGAACAGCCTCGCCCTGGGAGATGTTACAGTCTGGTCAGTGTGTGTATAGGTGAGGGGGGCAGGGGAGTGCGTGTAGGGAGTGCATCCATTTACACTACAGATTCCCAGGAAAACGGAGCCCAGCTTGGGCCAGATGCTCCTCCCAGGTGACTACCATCTCAGCAAACACCTTTGGCTGTGCACTCACTTAGTGAATGGTGCCTTGAAGTGCAGCCACCCTGGGCGGGTCCTCATACCAACAATGGCTGCAGCGGGATGCAGGCGAGGATGCTTCTTGGGGAATGAAGGAAAAGGACACATGTCCAATTTCGAGATAGCGAGCTCTCCTTGATTATGAAAGTTTTGAAGCACACACTCCCCCAGACAGGTAAGCGACGGTACCTCCAGCTCAGGCTGGGGTGAGATCTTGGAGGCCCTTCAGAAAACTGTGTTCCAGGGTTGGGTCTGGCAGTTGTGCTGAGCAGACAACACAGGGGGTGAGGAGAGGAGAGGGGAATGAAGAAGTTTAACAGGAAAAGTAACCTTAACAATATGACCCCGCTTTCCTTCTTTTAGGAAAGGAGATGGCTGAGAAGTGGCAGAGGCCAGACTAGGACCTGGACCCATGGGCCCTCTTGGCACACCCCCTCCAGCCTAGGCTGCTTCTCCCGCTGCCTCACGAGCCTGCCGGACCACATAACCAGGCTACGTTAGCAACATCCAGTCCCAGATGCACGGAGAGGACAGAACCCATTCACCATCCATCTATCCATCCAGGCATTCAGTCAGCACCAGTAACTGAGTCTGTGCTGGAGATACAGGATGAAAATGACATCAGCCCCATCCTCCAGGAACCCCATCTGGCAGGGGACAGTGACGATGAGCAGGTTCTTTGAGCTGTATCCCAGCTGTGGGGATGGCGTTGCACAGAGCCATACATACTCTCACAGTGCCTCCCCTTGTGCCAGACAAGAATAGAGCTGGTGGAGACCCCACCTGGGAGTGTGCACGCGCGCACACACACACACACACACAAACTTGAGTACCTACACACATTTCACCACCACTGGGAGGGAAAGAAAAAATTAATCATTGGGAACAACAGTGTTGTGAGACCCCAGACCTCAGCAGGTACCAATTTCAGAGGCAACAGCATCTTTAAATGCCGCAGGAATGCCGTCCTACCTGAGGCAGGTGCGTAGAGCTGGCCTTCCACCCCAGCTTTGTAGATTGCAAGGGGGCTGCGCAGTAAACCCCTTACACATCAGCCTCCTTCCCGAGGCTGGGAGGAGTTTGCTCTCAGAAGCATGGTTGTGTCTAGGCTAAAAGAACATGGTCCCAGTGGAGAGTATGAAAGATCCCACCTCTGAGCAATGCGGCTGACACTTCTTAGCCCAGTTGTCACTTGTAACAAACCCCAGCTGGCTGCACAGGGAGGAGGGGCAGGGCTGTCCAAGGCAGTGGCCGAACCGTCCCCAAGCAGACACCAGCAGGAGGGCCAGACAGATCGCCCATGGGGGAAGCCTGCCAGTGGAAGACCCAGGGAGGCCTGGGAGGGGTCTGCAGCATCTAAAGGGGCAGGGGGTCAGCTCTGATAGATTGTTCTCCAAGGATGTGAGGACCCAACATTCCCAGCACTTCCAAACATTCATATGAAGCCAGACGTGCAGATCATTATGTGAACTCTCCGATCATTAAATGTTGGCAACAAATTCATATTTCTCTTTAATAATCTGAGAACCGAGCAGGACACATCTGTGGGTAGATCGGGCCCCCAAGGTGCCCAATTTTGTGACTCTGGCTTACGCCCTTCCTCCAAGGCTCCTGGGAGCTCATGTGAACCCTTTACTTCCTCTCCTTTCTGCAAATCAGGTGTCACCCCATTAAACAGGTGACACTCTCTGCTGGCCCACCGGGCTGTGGGACTCATCTGTGGGACTAGGTAGTTTGGCAGAATTCAAAGGCTTTGCTCTGAGCGAGTGACATCGGGGGCCTGCTTCTGGTAAGAGCTCCCAGGCATCCCCGCAGAGTTGCCAGAGAAGGTCTGTGTTCAGCACAATGTCCCACAACCTCTCCGGGGAGGAGGGTTTGCGGGAGGATTTGTTTAAATGCAACCGATTTCTGCTTGCTGCTTCTCCATGGGAGGGGGCAGAATTACCCCCGGTTGTAAAGGAATCACCTCTACACAGACGCACGATAGTGTGTGAGCTGGGTGACTTAAATTTTAGCTTTTGCCAACATTTGCTTCCATCAGATTTTGTTCTTTTTATATATTATATATTTATGTATATTTATAAATATACATAATTTAGAAATGTATTTATTTTATATGTTATACATATTTTTTGTCTCTTTCCTTGCTACAGATTGAGCCCAATGCAATAGTGAAAATATCACATTTCACCAAATGGGCTTTTCTATATTGAAATGCGATAGCTGAGGCTCAGTGGGAATCAATTTGCTCTCAGGTTCCCCGATTCTGTGCCCTCTGGTTTCAACGAGGAAAGCAAGGGGCTCCAGGCATCCCCATTCAGGGGCTGCCACCGAAGCATCTACCAAATCTTCACAAAAAGGGGACATCGAAAAGATTCTTTTTCTATTCTCTTGTGTGTAACAGTCTGTGTGCACATCCGTGAGTGTTTGTATCTCGTGTATTTAAAAATCCTATTTAAAAATGCAAAGGTCCATACAGTGTCATTAAAACAAATGAGTATAACCCTTTGGTCATCTAGGTGAAAGCATTTTGTTGGTTTTTTTTTTTTCAAATTGCTATTGCTATATATAAAAGTAACATATAGCAATAACCATAGAAAGATACTGTGCCCTTGTGTATGGATAATTAAAATAGGAACATCTCTGGACTAAATTAAAATGTGTAAAAACCAAATCCTTATAGCATCCATGAAATTACAGAAGCTACAAGTGAATCACTAGCCCAGAGACGAAGCATTTCTCTCATTACTTCAAGAATCTCTTCCATGATCACAGTTTTACATTTTCACAAATCTACATGGTTCTTTTTATGTCACTAAATATCTCAGCTCACTTTTACTGCCCTCCCAATGTATATGATAGCTGGTAACAGCATGCAAACAGTCTCCAATCATTTAAGAGAAACCAACACTTTTAGTGCTTCTGTTGACACGACGACTACACATTGTAAACTAAAAATCTAAATAGGATAGATGGAGATAAATTATATCTTTATGAACATAAAGAAAAATGCATATTTTTCAGTTTCAGAAAATCAAAACCAGTAAGTCATAATCCATGAATTAAGAGGACCTGAACACCTGAGGACCTGTACACAGATTTTTCACCTTAACCCATGACCTACACAACTTGAGTGATTTCCCTCGATGGAGAGCTCCTGATATGCCCTTTCCTCCTCTGTACTTTGAGTATGAGGTGTTATTACCCATAACTTTTTATTTAAAGGAATTGTGCAGCTGGGAAAATGAATGAATTTAATTATCAATGCAGTGTGAAAAAAATCATTAGAGCAAGGGCCTGGAACGCCACATATTAAAAATAAACAAAGGCTATTAAAAAACTGTTCCGAAAAAGAATGTCAGTTTTTCTTCAATTCTTAAAAGGTAAATAGCAAAAAAGAAAACCGCACGTAAACATCCATAGTTACAGAAGAAATTACTCTTTAAGAAAATGGTAAATGACTGACTGGATCATTTAACTTTAAATCTATACTTTATGTGGCAGTACGGGAAGGTCATTTGATCGCTAGGCATAGAAAAATGAGAATTCTAATATGTTCTCAAAGTTTCACCTTCATAAGACAAAATTTTCATTATAAAATTTTATTTAGGGCTTCCGTGCCCTGGTCCAGGAAGATCCCACATGCCGCGGAGCAGCTGGGCCCGTGAGCCATGGCCGCTGAGCCTGCGCGTCCAGAGCCTGTGCTCCGCGGCGGGCGAGGCTGCAGCGGTGAGAGGTCCGCGTACCGCAAAAAAAAAAAAAAAAAAAAATGTATTTAATGGTGAGTACACAGAACTTCTGGCTCAGTTGTACAGGATGACACTTCCATAAGCAAAGAGCAAGCTTGTCTTTGCCTTTTCAAAGACAGTAGAATTACGTCTTTTAACCAAATTTTTAAAAACAACTCTTTATTAATATTTCCTCCATGACTGGAGAGTGAAAGCATTGAGTGTCAGGGATAAATAATAAGCAAAGTTGCTTCAAAAGGCCTCTCTGGTTGGCAAAGGCTACAGAGAAGAACGCTTTCCAGGCAAGCAGGGATGCTGAACTGTTTATGGGATGTGCAGGGTTTCCCATTGGAACCAAATGGGACCTGTAGCTGCACAGGCTCCCATGGGATATTTACAGCGGTGCCACTTACGGTTCTGACCAGGAAGAGCCCAGGCAAGATGGATGGGGGCTCAGCCATTTTACACCAAGAGAAGCCACGGGACAACAGAGACTGTGGTCCCCAGTGTTCCACCAGTTAAACAGAGAGCAGGAGACACATTCAGGAATAAGTGAAGGAAGGGCGGATGATCCACCTGAGAGGAAAGAGCAGGGGCCCTTCACCTCCATCAACTCAAGGAAGCTCACTGACTCATGTGGCCCTGAGACCTGGAACACTGAAGAGTATCAGAGATGCTGAAGAACACAAGAAAGTTGCTTATTGCAACAATGGAGACTCCAGTCTATGGCAGAGAGAGAGTGGCCCTGGAGGAGCTGCGTGCCCTCAGCTGTGCTCAAGACCCCTAGTGGAGCAGAGCTTCCATTTTGTATCTGCGAGGCAGACGTGAAGGCAGAAACTCACATCAGACAATGGTCATTGACCAATCCCACACAACCCTGGTCGTTTTGGCCCAAAGCTTTGGTTTGTATGTATTTCCTACATGGTTCATGTTTACACCCCTCCTCTCTGCTGGGATTCCCTCTGGAAGGTTCTAGGAGGGAGTCCAGCAGGGCTTAGCTGGTTCTTCCCAGCCTCCCTCCTCTTGGAGCCCCACCAGGATCAGTCTCCAATGGTCCCCACCAGAACCCTGCCCAGCTTCCCTGCCAGTCCCCTCACCCGGCCTCAGCAGGACCATCTGTAAAACCAGGGCATTGAGCAGATGCACACACAGGTGCCTGGGGTCCTGAGTGCCTGCACATGTTTGAAATCTTAGCCCCTGCTAGACAAGCACTCTTTGAAAACGCAGTGAGAGCTATGGACTTTCTCCCCCAGAAAAAAAACACAATATTGCTTACAATTTCAAGAGGTCCATGGACCATCCCGAAGCTCATGATGGAGCCCAGGCTAAGAGCCCCTGAACTGGCTCAAAGGCACCACCCTCATCAACATGAGTTTTCATATCAAGGAAACTGAGGTCCAGAAAAGAGGACAGAGTGTCCCAAAGTCCCCCCGAAAGCTGGTGTCCAAACTGGGGTGACAAGTGGTTTCCTACCTCCAGGCCAGGTCCTTCCTCCGTGCCCTCTCCTCTCTCCTGTAGTTTCCTGAGTCCCCAGTTTGGTATCTGGGTGCCACCATCCCCTCCACTCCAGAGCGCACTTCCCAGCAAGGGCAGGGACGTAGGGGGAAAAGCGGAAGAGGTGGGACATGGAGCCACCTCAGGTCCCCAAACACCATTGCCATCCGGTCAGCCCCGGGTGGCCGCTGCTGGCAGAGGGGGGCACGAAGGGGTCACCTGTGCGTCCCGTGCAGAATAGGAGGCCCTAAGCTGTTGTCTCCAAAAGCACATTTGCTATCTTAAAAAAAAAAAAACTGTGGAGGAGGAAAGAATGCTCAGTCTAGATAAATTCAGAATGATTTGAATACATTACTGTAGTTAAGTTTAGTACATAAAGTACCGGGGATGGCTCTGCGGCGCATTTCAATGAAGCCCAAAATAATGAGACTCTGGCGGGCCGTTGCCACTTCGTCAGGGCGATTCTGCCCTAATAAGTGGGAAGGAGGTGTCCACGGCCCCCTGCCTCTGAATTGTCCTCATGGGATTGGACCCAGCCTCTGAGGGACGGCAAACTCTGAATGGGCATGAGATGAGAAGTTGAACACCTGGAGTGAAGGGCGAGCCAGGGAGGTCGTTTCCAGGCCTGAACCAGCAGCCAAAGTCTGTCCCCTAAACCTTCCAGTGATCCAATTTGGCCAGGGTGGAACCGTGGGATGCCAGTAGCGGGAGGGCAGCCGCTGATACCTCTGCCAGCTCTTCCTTTTCGCCCTCCTCGGACCCAACCTACACCCCACCCCAGCCCATGGCACCTGCAGAAAATGGAACAGTGGCATCAGCTAAGGGACTAAAAGACCACCGCTAATTCCTTCCAGGACCTACCAGAGGGAGGAGCTTAGGAGAGAAGGAGGTTTGGGAAGGAGGGGAGGAGGAGAGGGGAGGAGGGAGAAGAGACAAAAATAGAGGGACAGTCTCCCAGGCACAGCCTCCCAGCCCTTGAGCCAAGAGACATGAGGTGTGGCTTTTTCCAGAATTTCTGGGCTCAAGTGGTTAAATCTGCAAGAGTTAAAGGAGAAAAGACTGACTCAACTTGTGGCCACCCAATAAGCCACAAGTTCCAGAAGACATCCCGGGAACCAACATCCGGGACAGGAGGCCAGGGGAGTGTAGCCGTGTCTCAGAAGAAGAATGCTTGAAAGACTGGTGACCATCTGGGAGGACTCTTCCCAGACCCTGTTTCTGACTCCACCAGCAGAATTCCACACTCAGAAAGCTGGAGCAGAAAGAGCCCATGAAGGCACCAGTACTGATCCCCTGCCAGGGGCAGAGCAGCAAGCTTTCCTGTCCAGTCTGACCCCAGCCGGGGGAGATCCGAGCTTCTGGTAGGTGAGCCCGGCAGATGCTACGAGCTTGCAAATAAGGGGTGAAAGTTACTAGCCTCTGTATAAAAGGAAACCCACAGACTGTGGGCCAACCACTTACTGAGAAAATATAAATAGTTAAATTGGTAGAATCAGCCTCCTTTTCTGTTCTCGGGATATAACTTGCTCCTGGACTTATGTGAATAGTTAACCGAAAAGCTGTTAGGGTGGACATCTGTTGTTTTTGCCTGCCCAGCCTCTTTCCTCCTTTTACTGGAAATAGCATCCTGATTTTCCTTGAGGAACCACTCCTCCCCCACGCTCCATCCATGTGGTCTTGGGAGGAGCTGAACCCACCCGCAGCTCCAGGGATAGACAAGTGACCCAGACCAAAACAACAAGGACATCACATCCCACTCGCCACTGTGACTGGCTCAGGGGTGGGTTTAGGACCTAATCAGGGCCAGACTGACTCAATAACAGGTGTTTGTGTGAAGAGAGAATCTTTTCCCTAGAGTTCCTGAGAGGATAGATAAATGTCTGGAGCTGCTGGCAGCCATCTCACCACCACAAAGAGTGTCCAAACTGCCTGAAAATGGAGTCAA
The DNA here is from genome assembly GCF_005190385.1 of Monodon monoceros. Classification (NCBI taxonomy): domain Eukaryota; kingdom Metazoa; phylum Chordata; class Mammalia; order Artiodactyla; family Monodontidae; genus Monodon; species Monodon monoceros. The sequence continues at coordinate 39,918,056 of NW_021703766.1, forward strand.
GGCAGAAGAAATCGAAGGTGAACCCTGCCGACAGTGTTCTTGCCCCTGGATCGAGCCACACCTGAAGCTGGGATTTTCAGTCACACGAGCCAAGATAATCTATGGTTTGACAAGCTCATGTGACTTGGGCTCTTCTGGAAGAGTCTTGACTAAGGTCGTTGTTCCTTGATGGACTGATTTCACAGGAATGATGGGAGGCAGAAGGCTCTTTTCTCCCAGGGAACAAAATGCCTACCAGGTTCCCAGGGTCTCCAAAAAAAGCACCTGCTGGCCCAGTTGCATTTTGGGAGACACTGTGACTGAAGGACTCCTTCCCTGGGAATCTATCAAACTGTGAAGTATTCACAGTTTTAAAATTACTCATCAGGAGCTAGATGTTTTTCCCCCTCTGCTACCTTAGTTACTGATTATTTCCAGATCCATTAGATACACAAACTCTTGTTTTTAAAATGCAATCAGCACACCCACCCACCCATCTACAGATACCAAGGACTAGGTAGCCGTAGGCCCTGGAAGGTAATGCCATCTCGCAGGATGAAATGGATAGCGTTACAAATGTACGCTCAGCAGGAAAATACTACTTAGCTGGTAATTCAAGCTGGGGATGAATAATCATTTCATTTTGAATAATGAACCAAGAAAGCACTGCCAGTTAGAAAACCTGGGGTCCATCCTTCTTTTGGAAAGCCTGGTGTGGCCGTGTCACTCTGATCCAGAAGGTCACCATCCCTTCCAGAGGCCCCAGGCCATGGTCCTCAGCCAGCAGGGCAGCCAGCTAGAGACCACCCAGGCCGACTTCTCGGGCTCTGGTTTCTCATCCAGCTCCAGGGCTTTGGGAGGCCATACAAGGTCTCTCATTTTGCCAACCGCTGGCTCTGCAGGACAGATGGTACACAACTCTGTGGTCTCTGGACACGTTTAAAAGCCCCATTTGTTGGTTTCTTCTCCTCTACGCATTGGATCCCATCACCGGGCTGCTCGTGGCCAGGAGCTACAAGGTCCTTATAGGGAGGGATCCTTCCAACTTCTCTTGACATTGCTCCAAAAAATGCTTGGGTGATTATGGACAATGCTCTTAAGACTTGGGACTAGCTACTTGAAACATATACCAGAGGAGCATCAGTACAGGAAAATATCTTAGAAAGGGGAATTCACGTAACACCCCTTCATAGCAGATTTTGACCTGTTTTGAAGAAAGTTTCTTCCTCTGTAAGTATGAATATGATGTGATGCGTGTGGCCTACGCTTTGATCTCTTTTTCGGACACAGAGATAAACAGACACTCCTGCCCACCTGGCCGAGCCACCAGCCTCGTCAGGCACAGAGCCTGCATCCTCCCTCATGGTTGTCTAATCTCTTGAGCCAGTAGCCAGAAACCTCATCCCAGACCTCAGGACCTCAGCCTGCCAGGCCGGGGGTCTGAAAAATCCACACATTCTGGACTGTTGGTCTGGGCTGAAGCCATGCCCCTCCAGAGGCTGGATTCTCAGCCTACATAGGAAGCTTTAGAACTTTATTCTCATGAAACACTGAACTGACCTTTGCATGGAGGCTGCTATTTACATTAAAATTGGTCACATAATGGAAAAAAAAAAAGCAGTTCATTAATATGCTAAGAAGTGCTAATTTGAACATTGCCGAAAAGCAATTGCAAATTCCATTTTGCGACTTGCAAATGTGATGCAGTGCAAATTAAGGCTGATGGACCCATCTTCAGACATTCAACCTTCATCTGGATGCTTCCTGAGCATCCAGGTCTCAGCTGCATTCATTGGCTTCAAGACCCGAAGGGGTGACTTCTCCTTCATTTGGGAAGAAAGATTATGCCTCCAGTAGTGGAAGGATCCCACTATTAGCCATTTCTACACTGACATCTGGTGAGCCCGAGTAAGGGCATCACGAAGGGTGTTGCTGAAATGACCCACAACAAAAAAATAGAATAACTCTAGATTTTCACTAACACAAGTCTTCCGTAAGGTGGAGCCACACCAGATCCACAACTTCCAGCCAAGACAACCCACCCCAGCCTCCAGCTGTCTTCCAACAGGTGATCCGTAATGCTCTGTTAACCCAAGTTGGCTTGAGAAGTAGCCTGAGATGCCCTCTCTCAGCAGGGTAAACCTGTGAGGGTCAGAGCCAGATTGGCAAGTGTTGGCCACTGTTCTCCCAAGGGAGCATTGGGGACAGCTTTGTCAATAGGAAATAAGTCCCTGAGGACTGTGCCACACTCAGCAGTGCGTTCCATCTTCCCACCATCCTCCTGCTGCCTACACAGGCAGTGGAATCAGAACTTACAGGAAGTGAGGTTCCAAAGTCAGCACATGCAGGGAAAGTTGTGTAGGCCTTGGACGACCCTTAGGCCAGCAGAGCATTAGAGACCAACATCCTTCTCCTGGTAAGTGCTGCATACTCAACCTTTCCTCCATCTTTGGTTGCTTATGCCTTCTTCCGCTGAATACCAGATGAAGTGGTTGGCTGTCTTTGGGACCATACTGTATTTTTTTAAGTGTGTTATCTCTGAACATATAATAACCCATTAAACGCAGCAAGATATTCCAGCTCTGAGAGGCACTAGTCAGAGGCCCCCAGTACCCATTGCCAAGGCTTGCCACCTGCAGGGTCAGCACAGGCAGAAGCCCCATGTCTTCCCCCTGCTCCAGGCAATTTCCCTGGGGGATGAGCACCCCTGCCTGCTGCCACCTTCAAGGCAGGAGCATTTGACTCCTGACCCTTTCTCAAAAGGATGCCCATGAAACAAAAGGATGAAGTAAAGAGATGAAGGGGCCTGGGTAAGGCAAGAGCAGGAAAGTCAGTACTAGAGCCAGAAATAAGGTTAATACAGTCACATAGACACGCAGCGCCCAGAGGGACATAGAAAGTGTAACTCTGAGCTTCCCTGGAGGCAGAGCAAAGAGGGAAACGAAAGGCATCAAGAACTCTGTCCAGAAAACTAAAAAGGCAGTGGATCTGCTTTTTCTGCTGCTGAGGCCTAAGAGACATTTCTCTGGTGGGTCCCCTCCAAGGGAATGGACAATGGAATGTACCCCCATCCTTATCACAGAACGACAGCAGATTTCAAATCAGGCATTTGGCAGGTCAGCTCCTGAGATACCACTCGGTAGATGCTCGAAAAAATTTGAAAAGGCAGTTTTCCCAGTCTGTTCCCTCACCCTGAGACACAGCCTGACCTGTGCTTTTCTCCCAAGTGTTTGTTTGCTTGGGGTGCTTCTACTCCAAAAAGGAAGCAAAAGGAAGAGGACACAGGTCCATCCCACACACACCTTGCATTGGCTTCCAGGTCCCACATGTTTGTCCAGCATGTTGGTGCCTCGATACCCGCTTGCCCCTCACATCAGCCACCTGGGGAGGTTGGGGAGAGCTTGGGCACAGCGATGCCTTCTCATCACCTAGGTTTCCTCTCAAATGTTCCCTGCTCAGGAAGCTCTCTGTGACAGGTCTGCCTCAAGCTGATGGTGCCTTTATAGTACCTACTACCATCTGGAATTGCCCCTTTCCTACCACTCCAAGTAGAATGTAAACTCCATGTGGGCAAGAACCTTATCCTGCTCAAGCTGAATCCCAAGCACAAAGAATTTTGCCTGCCATAGATAGGTATTTTAAAAATATTTGTGGACTAAATGAACTGGTCTAACAAACCTTTCCATAGCACATTCTATGTGCCAAGCACCTCTAAGCCCTTTTTGAAAATAACTTGGTCTCCCTCAGAGCAGCTCTCGTATGTAAAGTTTTATCACTATCCCATTTCACAGATGAGGAAACTGAGGCACAGAGAGGCTAAGTCATTTGCCTAGGGTCACAGAGCTAGTGAGGGGTAGGGCCAAGAGATTTGGCTCCCGAGTCAGAGCTCTTGAGCCCACAGCCGATGTGTGATGGTGGCAGGATGCCTAGCGCACGGCCGACAGTTTTCATCCCCTTCCCCGAGCTCAGAAACCTTCTTACACTTATGCCCCTCTTCCAGAGTTGCTGAACACACTGTCTGATTCCAGAGATAAGCAGCCTAATCCATTTAAATTCTTCTTTCTTTAACATTGTTGATTTTAGCTGAAATGCAAAGTGTGGCGCAGAGGAGCCCAGACGGCATCCGCTGGAGAGTCTGGGATTAGTTCATTAATAGGTTCGACTGCTGCCCATGAGGCAGCATAACATTAGGAGCTAACTGCTTCCGACCACGCACCACTTAGAACCGTGCATTTGCAAATCAGCTCGAGATGCATATCACCGTGAGAGATGGCAGTGTGAAAGAAAGGCATTCTTCATTTATTCTCCTAGTGATAGCTATTATGGAATACGATTGGTGTAGACGATGCAAAAAAGTAGTTTTTCCTCATTTGTTTTCTAAACCAGCCAACATACCCCACTCATACCAGCACGGCTCTGTGGGCAGCTGCTGGCTGTGGGCATCTCAAACAGGGATCCACCGGGAAGCAGCCTGGCCCCGGGCAAACCAGACCCCCCTGCTGGCCTGGCCTGGCCTCCCTTCATGCCCAGGTCCAATGCTGAAAGCACTGACAGTCCCTGCAGAATTCAGGAGAGGGGAGTACAGGTTCTGGGGAAGGAGTGCCCTCTCTACAAGGGAAGGCCCCGGCTGAAGCCTGCAAAGTGGCCCCCTTGCCCCTGAAACGCATGCTGTGGTGTGACCTTGTGACTCCGTCACTGAACCAACCCCACCGCACCCCTGCCACTCCGCACGTCATCTCTGTCCTCAACAAGACTCTCTCTCTCTTCGCTGTTGCTCCGAGTGTCCACGTGTTTTCCTTGCCTCCTAGTTTCTGCTGCTTCTAAGTTCCTGCTTCCACTTGACTCCACTTGCCATGCCCTCCCAGGGCCCCATTCACCTTGCGGCTTCCTTGCTGCTTACAGCTTCAAGTGTGGTCTCCCACACTGAGAACAAGCAAAAATAGCCACGGAGGTCAAGGCACCACCCCTCTCCTGGCTTTACTTCCCCATCTCCTTCCTCTACCATTTGTTCAAAGAAGTATCCAAGAGGTGTCAAGTCTCCTTTTTTTTTTTTTTAATTTATTTTATTTATTTATTTCTGGCTGCGTTGGGTCTTCGTTGCTGTATGTGGGCTTTCTCTAGTTGCCACAAGTGGTGGCTTCTCTTGCTGCGGAGCACGGGCTGTAAGCACGTGGGCTTCAGTAGTTGCGGCTCGCGGGCTCTAGAGAGCAGCCTCAGTAGTTGTGGCGCACGGGCTGAGTTGCTCCGCGGCATGTGGGATCTTCCCGGACCAGGGCTCGAACCCGTGTCCCCTGCATTGGCAGGTGGATTCTTAACCACTGCGCCACCAGGAAGGCCGGGGAAACCAGTTGGATTTCCCCTAGCAAATTTTAGTTCATCAGGCTTGTGGGAAATGGGAGCCAAAACTTAAAAATTAAACTATTTAGGAGAGGCCCCGCCTGAATGACTCTGTCATCTGAGAAGAATGAGCTGGCCCATTCTACCTACTGATGCAACTACCTGCCTATTTGGGGGAGGGTAGAAAACACTGCTGCAAGGAAATAGCTTGGCCGCAAGAAAGGCCAGCTCATGTTGATGCAGGAAGCCCAGTTTTCAGACTATTATCTTTCTCACTGTTAAGTAACACATTGGGCTTCTGGGTTTATACATCAGTCTCACGACCTTGGCTAATGTGAGTCTATACCTAAGATAGATCCACTCTCAGAATCATGAAGAAACTCCAGTTCCTGGATTCGTAAGGTTGAGAATCAACCTCAAGCTGGGATAAGATTGCCAGCTAACAAACGCCACCCTGCAGAGGCTGCCTCCGGTAAATGCCCTTCCTCCCCCACCAGCCCCTAGTAAAACTCATCCTTGAGGGGAGAAAGCAGGCAAGGCTACTCATCACCCACAGCCTAGAGCAGTGATTCTTAACCCTGGCTGCAGAGTGGAATCAGCTAGATCTTACCCCAGAGATTCTATCCTAATTGGCTCGGCCTGCCCCTTGGGCACTGGAACTTTCTAAAGCTCCCCACTGTTGTTCTGCCATGCACTGAAAACAATTGACGAAAGCTTGGAAGCCCACAGGTCACACAGATCTGTAGAGATATTCAATCTGATAAGGACCAGAGGGTGGAGAGGAGGAACAACCCACTACAAGCCTGAGCAGAAGCCTCTAGGGCAGGAGGAATAACTTCCACCAAGGGGATCACTCACCTTGTTCTCCTCCACCACTTCTTCGCTGAGTCCTGCCGTCATGGCCCCTCCCACAAGTCAGGTGTCTGGGTCCGATGCCAAGAGGAACTGCTAGCCCTGGCTGAAGTTTGGAACTGCCTTTGGCTGCCAGTTAAGCCTATAATTAGAATTCACTGCCACTCCAATAACACGGGGCCGACCGGCAGCCCAGGACTCCAGAGGCAACGGCTTTAGGTCAGTGATTGAAAACCTCAGTGGACAGATTCGCCACACCTTACACGCATCTCCTGGTGGGCTGTTCCCTCTGAGGTCCACTGAGGAGGAATTGAATTACGGCCTCAAATGCCAGACGAGAAGTCGTGGGGTTGGGGTGGGGGAGTGGCAATTATGCACAGACCTGGATGGGCAACTGGGGAGGAGGTGACAGGGGAAGAGAATCCATCTCCCCTTCATCCTTCAAGTCTCCTTCCCAAAACCCATCCCAGCGCCCACCCTGGTAGAGAAGCAGCTGCCATGCTGGAAGCAATGCAAGGGTGGTGAGCTTTGCTGAAAACCTCTCTCGCAGTGGCAGGATCGAGACAGCACCATCAGCCTTCACGTTCACAAGTAATAAATACGCTCAAATTAAAAATGCATTTGTCCCATTCATTTTACCCCTGCATATATCATAGCATGTAAATACACATTCCACTTGTCTTTCACTAATTATTTACTTTCTATTCTCCTGTTGGTCAACAGGGGAAATAACGATCTTCCTATGTATCTCAATATCATTAATATTCTTTAAAACTTATCGGTTCTCCTTTAAGATTAAATGAGGGCTATTGCCTTTGGCAGTGGAAACAATTGGAAAATTGTGAGTTATACGCCTGCTTTGCTCCTATATGCCAAGCTAAATATTTAAGAAAGCCCTCCTGTCACGACCGCTCGAAATTTTTTAGCAAGCTTAACAATTCAGTGAGAAGAAGTGTGGAGCTGATACCACACTTGGAATCGGGAGACTCTGGTTTGAGTCCCAGCTCGTGCATGAACCTGTTCTGTGACTCTGGCTGTCAGCATCTCGCCAGGGTTTTCGTGCCCTCAATGAACTGGCAACCCCGCCCCCCAGCTGGCCTGCCCACCTCGTGCTGGTATTAGGAAGGAGCATCGGCAGGTGCCCTGCGAGGTGAGAGGGGCTGCAGGAGGTAGGGAATGAGGGGCAGGAAACCCATCATCCCAGATGAGGCCACAGAGAAGAGTGTGGGCTCAGTCAAGGGAGGAAACGAGAAACAGCTGGTCCCCCAGAGGGGCCAGGGAGGAAGCAGTGTTCCCAGAGCCCAGTGTGCACTGGAACTGCAGAGGAAGGACCCCTAACAAGAGCTGAAGTGGGAGGTGCCCCAAAGCCAGGTGGACTGAGACAGAATGCCCCCCCTAGTTCTCCCCCTGCCTCTGATTTCCTTTTGGGGGCTCACAGTGGCCAAGTGCAGCTGGAACCAGCCACCAAGGACAACCCACATGGCCAGCCTCCAGGGGCAGAGGGAAAGGCAGAGAAGGCTGGAAATGGATGGAGTGGGAGTGATAACCAGCACAGAGGCTTATGCACAGTCAAAATCTACATTCAGCCCCAAGTATAAAAAACAGGGTACTTCCCTGCAAGGAGTTTTAAAAATCCCTCAGAATTCAGCTCTCCTCAACTAACGAAGACCCTGATGCTGAACCAAAAGGGACATATGCAGTTTTTATTGGCGTGCTGATGAAATAAACTCTACCTTAAGAAAGTTCAACATTCAAGAAAGCAAAGTTTAACATAGAATAAAGAAAGGTTATTCGCCTTCAAAGAGGTCTCCGAGTACTTTGCACAAGGCTCCGTCCCAGGGTTCATTAAGCAGTATGCCCTGCCACCCCGCTTCTCTCTCTCTCCCTCTCTCTCTCTCTCTCACACACACACACACACACACACACACACACACACACACTGTCAGAGACTGGCAGGGGCTGGGGGAGGGGGAGCCTGCAGAACGGAAGGTGAGGGAGAGCGCTTGCCCACAGTCAGTCACCAGCCTCAGCCAACACCCTGTACCTGTTTAGTCTCGGACACTGCAGTGTCAATGGAGAAATGTGACATCTGGTGCAATTTTGCAGTGTGCATACCTGTTTGGTCTCTGACATTTCACTGTCAAAGGAGAAATGTGACATCTGGAGCAGGTTTTACAGCACCACAAGCAACCAGGCTGCACCCAAATTCTTGTTTCATCCTGGAAGTCCTAGTAAATGCCCCCGTTGTATCCTGGAACTTCATTTTAGGAGAATATCCTGATGTAGTAACTGGGTGGATCTCAGGGGGTCAATCCAGTCTAAGCCTCTGTTTGGTAAATAAGGGAATTGAGAGCCAAAGAGCAAATGTGATTTGCTCAAGATAAAAGAGCGAGTCAGGGGTGGAAGAATTCAGGCTTCGCGGCTCCTAGTCCTGTGCTCCTTATTCCCCGCATCACCCGCTGAGCAAAGTCCACTTGAAAATACATGAGGATGAGGTCTTTGTCAAGATATAAAGAGGCCAAGAGCACAGGGTCTAAAATTAAACTGCTTGAGTTCAAACCCCCTGCTCCACTTAGCTGTGCGACTTTGAGGAAGGTATTGCATCTTTATAAGCCTCACTTGCTTCCTCTGTAAAATGGGTATGAAAAACATTTACCCACTTTACCGACTCATTAAAAAGTTGACGACGGAGCATGTAAAGTGCTAGGTACATAGTAAGCAATAAGAAAACGTCCATTTTTGCCAGTTCATCGGAATATCAACATTAACGATAAGAGTGTTTTCTCAGCCAGACCGAACATCCATCACTGGCTGGGACATGGGACCCAACATGATTAGAGAACTCAGTGAATCAGCTGAGAGCAAAGCTCCTTCCATCCTCTCATGAAGAGTGAAAGTGAATTCCAGCACTGCCCTGGGGACGTGGAACCCATGCCTACAGGGACAGGATGGAAAGAGAAGCATGGCGGGCTACTCCAGCCACTGACCTTGCTGTGAAACCGGTCTATCCACGTGTCACCGGCATCCAGGAGGCTGAAAAGGGGTCCCAATGACTTTAATTTTTTGTCATTTTATTTTATTTTATATGCTTTATATTGGAGTATAGTTGATTAACAATGTTGTGTTAGTTTCAGGTGTACAGCAAAGTGATTTAGTTATGCATATACATGTATCTTTTCTTTTTCAAATTCTTTTCCCATTTAGGTTGTTACGGAATATTGAGCAGAGTTCCCTGTGCTATACAGTAGGTCCTTACTGATTATCTATTTTAAATATAACAGACTCACAGACTTAGAGAACAAATTTATAGTTACCGGGGGGGGGGGGGGGGGGGGGAAGGGTGGTAGGGAGGGATAGATTGGGAGTTTGGGATTGACATGTACACACCCATTAACTTTAAATACCAAAACTACAATGGCCTGTAGTCCCCACTGCCTTGATTCTGGATCCTGGCTCGCTCCTCCTGCCCTCTGCCAAGCACCCTCATTTATCCCTGGGAGTCTTTAGTGTGAGCTTTTCAAACACAGATCGCTCCATCCATCTACTGCAGACATCACCTGGCGCTGCCATGTTCTCCCCTCTTCAGCTCCCCTGCCCCTCTGTTTCCACGGTAACTGCCTGGTGCTGCCTCTCCAGACCTCCAGGGGGCGCCAGACCGGTACCTGTTACAGTGCGGAGGGAGGGAGACTAGGTCTCAGACTCTCCCTTTCACCCAGGTCCTTGGGTGTCTCCTTGCCATTCCTCATCTTCAATAACTCTCAAGGTCATCTCCCAACCCTCCTGCCCTGTCCCCAAACGTCTCCCCTCTGGGTCCTCCACTACCTGTGCACTTTGGGATCTACACTGAACAAACAGGCCCAGCTGCCTGGAGTTGATGAATCATAACAGAGTAAGGCAACCCAGCATCTACTGAGGCCATGGTTAGGGGCCTCCCCCGGCCAAAGCATATAATATTTAAAGGGAAAAAAATTGCTATTGCTTCTGGGTGAAATACGCTGATAATCACAGGAAAGGAGAGCTTGAAACCATAATCATAATCTGTGGTCTTTGAGTGTGTAGACCTGGCCTAAGGCTTAAATTTAAACCCACGGTGACGTTAAAAGCTCCACGAATAGTTCATTTCCCAACAAAACTGCCATACAGGGAGGCAAATAATTTAAGTAGGGACAATGCTTCACCAGTGTGCACATATTAAAAGTTGAAAATCACAACCCAGGGAAAGCCAAAGAGAGAGAAGGGAAAACAAACTTTTGTTTCATTTCTTCCAGCTGGAAAGATCGGCCCGTTCCGAAGCTGTCCACAGTCTCCCGGCCAGAGCCCTCTTCTCCCTCTGAGCCGGGGCGTCAGAGGGGGAGACTGTCACAGATGGCGTGTCGAGATGGAAACCTCTCCTTGGAGGTGCAGAGGGAGAAATTTAGAGGGAGAGAGACCCAGCCACAATCCACAATTGGAAATTTACTCTACACATGAGACTGATGGAAGTGAGGTCTCATTTCTAACCCCAGGAGCACTTTAGCACTTTCACAGGACATTATGTTTTCTGAGTGTTCCCCCCAGAATCAATGTATGGGTTATAGATTATTGATCACTAAGGACCCAGACCACAGCCTCTCTTTCAATGTCAGAATGAGAGCTATTGTTCTCTTTCCCAGGCTTCTAACCATGAGTCATCATACATTTTCAGACACAGAACAATTATTCATAGTCAAGTTATCCTACCCAAGCTTATCAAGAATTTAAACGGAAAAATATGTACACGTGTCTTCTTGTGGCAGCACGCTATAGATACATGGGGAAAGTCAGGAAAAACGCTACTGGTCCAAGAGCAAACCCGGAACCATTGGATTTTGATTCTCTCCCTAATACACAGCGGTTTCGACGAGACTAATATCGCCATCCTGTGAACCTGCCAGCAGATAGAAGTTACTATATTATTGTGGTCTGTTTCTGAGGACAAATAAAGTATGCCGCTCTTTAGTGTTTTGTAGAGCACGCCACGCTCTAGACAGAAGTGTTTCAAGTCAACACAATATGAAAAAATTCAAAATAAAATGAAAAGTGTCTGAAAACAAACCAACATAAATATACAGCAGTCCTGTTAATTATGATTATTTATGATCCTAAGAACTGGCATCATTACTGTGGTTTCCTTTCCAAAATCTCACAAACTTGTTACTATACAGCAGTTTCAGAGTTCTATAGGCTTAAAAAGGTGGAGTGCTGGAGGCGGAAGTCATTGGGGGCAGGGATCACGTGTGTCCCAGCTGCCGGGGCCGGCTTGTACACGTGCATGCGTGTGTGATGCTGACACACAATAAAACCCGCTCAGACCTTCCAGCACCCCCCCAACATTAAACTGCTGGTAATGCGTTACAGATGTCTCTGATGAGCACCGCCAATCTATTAAACAAAGTGCTCCAGTCGCCGGCAAGGGGCCTGAAGAATGATCTAGAAATCCACCCCCTTGGGGGAAACAGCCTATGGAACATCACCGACAACACTGAATATTTCATCAGGGATGACAGGACTTTTCTCTTCCCGGTCCCCCCCCACCTCCTCCATCACCCTGCCTGCCACGTCCCCCCCACCCTTGCCAATTTTTTCTGCACTCACTTGACAACTAGTCACGGCCACATCACCGCTGTCCTGCTGTCCTTGCAAGCTGACCTCTGTAGTGTGTGGTGCCCAGTGGTCATGCTGTCCTCGTCTCTCTCCAACCACATCTGACAGGAGACGAGGCGATCACGGCAGCGGCTCCTGGCACCTGAGACGCCCTGGGACTACACAGGTAAAGCAGGGAGTCCGTGTTGTCTCCGGACCACCAACAGAGGGAAAGACATGACATCTCCAGCCAGGAGCCCACGTCCGAATATTCAAAAGGTTCATCATGCGGGTGATGAAGGCGGCCCTCCCAGCCTCCCAGGATGAGGTGTACGTGAGGCAGGAGGGGGGTCTGGAAGGAGCACCTGGCCCTGTCCTCAATCAGGGGCAAAGAATAGCGCAGGCATTAAAAGGACAGCGCTGGCAAGTGCAGACAGTGGTGTGGGAGCCCTGGGAGCCCCTCCCAGGCAGGCTCCAGACCCCAGAGATGCATGTAGCCATGTGGGCAGCTCAGGGCCACACCTGCCCACTGACCATACCCAAGGAGACAAAGAGGGGAAATCGCTCCTTAAAAAATGAGATGGTGGTCTTTTGAGTCGCTATATTCTCTTGCAACTCCTTTTCGGCGAAGTGTCGGAGTGCAGAAAAACACGAAGTATTTTGACTGAAATAAATACTTTCATGGAAAACAGAGAGCCCTGGGGAGTATTCTGAGACTTGAAGCACGCCATACTATTTTAAGCAGGTGACAGTAATGTCATCGTCTGAGAGGTTAGGGTGTTTTCTCTAGACTTGCAAGAGGAGAGAGTAAGTTTGCTTTGAATAAAGTGAAGAAACACACTTCCCAGTTGCACGGATCACTCACAGGCTGCTGGGACATGTGCCCCGCTCTCCACCTTTGACGGAATTAACCAGTCCTATTAGAGAGAGAGTGTTTGCTGGCTTCAAGCAGAAAACCAAATAGAGTACAAACACACTCTTCAAATCACTCTAGTTTTTCCAACTTTCATTACACCACCCGCATAAACACACCTGAAAGCTGTTTGTTCAAAAGCCTGTCTCAGCATCCTCTGTGGTTCTTGTGGACCGAGGTCTGGGGCAAGCGCAGACTGCACATTGTATCTAACCCTGAGCTTAAAGCTTACTCCAGGCCACCCCGCTCCTTATTTTCCTTTCCTGCCTTGGTCGTACTGAATCGTCAATGAAAATAGAAAGCACCTTGTTGCTATCTACTAAAACCATGGGCACTGATGAAAATCTTTCCTTTTTACACAGCAGTAGACTATACACAGAGGAGGCTTGCAGGGATCTTGTTAGAAGACCTTACTAAGACCATGTCTGCTTTACACACAAGCTTCTTGCCCCTTCACGTCATTCTGTACCTGTCTGAGAATGGCTCTAGGGAGGGTGGAACCAGACAGGTGGCAGCCCCGTTCTCTCAGGTTCCGTGCTGAGGTCATACACCCCTCCTGCTCCCGGAGCTGGAGAGGGTGAGAATGCTCACATGTCTCCACCTCCCACCTTCCATGCACAGGTGTAACTCGTCTCATAGGGAGAAAGCGCGTCCACTCCTGCAGCCCTGAAGCAGCGCCTGGGGACACCAGGAGCAGAGGGAAAGCAAAGGGAGGTGACTGAGCTGGGCCCCTCGTGCCTCTGAGCTCAGGAACACCCGGACAACGATGGGGACAGGTGGGCAGCAGTCCGGGAGGCCTCCTCTACCAGCAAAACTGCTGCCACTGCTGCTGCATGAGAATCTGAAATCTTTGGGGCAGAACAGAGCTTGAATGTCCTTGAGGACCCCTCCCCAGTTGAGCACCACCAATCTCCCTCTTTGGGTGCATCCAGGTCCCTGGACCCCATTCCTACCCAAGCCAGCCCAACCCCCTTCCTTGGCTGATGGACCAGTCCCTTAAATGGGTTCAGGTGGATGGGCTGCAACTCTGAAGTCCCTGATGGGGTCACTGCTGAACGGAAGCCCCTGGGAATTGCCTGGAATGCAGAGCAGCACCCACCCCTCAATCAGAGCCCCTCTGGTGGGTGTCCCTCCAGCCTTGGGATGAATCTCTCTCTCTTCCCTGGAGCACCAGATGACGCGGTCATCTACAGGAACCATATTATGAACTATGAATGTTTATGACTGCTAGGGCCTCACTCCATGCGCCTAGGGGCTGGCTCTAACAGGAACAGTGGCGGGGGGGACCCGAGACCCAGCGAGGGCACTGCACATTCTGACCTCCTCTCCCTGAGGCAGGAAAGACAGGGCCCTGCCCAAGGACAGCCTCCTCATGTATAGGCGTTAAGCAGAAGGTAAACCACCTCCTTGTTTTGCACTTATTGAGGCCATGACACATGGAGGAATGGCATCTAAAACAGAAACTTTGTAGCATCTGAACAAGAAACTCTGATCTTGCAAAACCCTGGAGCATTGCAATAAAATGCACAGGTTGCTGATGACCCTGTACAACCTTCCACGTATGGGGCTCTCGACCCGCAAAGGGAAAATTAAGGGAAAACAGCTCTTAGAGCGCATGTACGGTGGCTTCAGGAGACAAATGCACAGGACCAGGAGCTGAAGCAACCTGGTGCCATCCAGGCCACACGTCAGCCCTCCCCTCAATGAATATTCCACCCCCTAATCAAAAAGACCCCCACCCATTCAAAGGGCTAAAAATAAGATAAAAAGGGGATCAAAACACCCCCACTCGCCAGGCCGCCCGCACTCTTCTTTGAGTGTGTGCTTTCGCTTTTGCCTCAGTAAACTGCTTCTTTGTTCTCTTCGCTCCTCAGCCTAAGTGGGTTTTTCTTCCTTTTTTTCTTCTGTGTGTGTGTGTGTCCAAATTCCTTTTGGATGAGTTGAACAAGAGCCTGGACTTCTGATAAAGCTTTTCTTGTATCACCCCCAGGAAGCTCATTCTGGGGCGACCCTCACCAAGTAGGTCGAAAGTGGGTGGAACCATTAGAAAACATCCCATATTTGATTTTTTTAATTTTTCTTTCTCTTCTTTTTGTTTTGGTTGGTTGGTTGGTTTGGGGTGGTGTTTCCGTGGCCTGAGTTTACAGAGTCAGTAGTGCATAAGTTGTAGCTATTTGCATGTCACAAGCCCCCTCCTCATTCCCTCACACCCTGTGAAGCACACCCATGGATGGGGGAAATGCAACTGGGAAGGTTTAAAGCAGGTTTCCTCGACCTCGGCACCACTGACATTTCGGCCCAGATGGTTCCTTGTGTGGAGCTGCTCTGTGCATCGCAGCTTCCTTCTTAAGCAGCATCCCCAGCCTCTGCCCTCTAGATGACAGTAGCATTCATTTCCCAACTGTGACAACCAAAAACGTCTCCGGAAAATATCAACTGTCCCCTGGGTGGGGTGGAGGGATGGGGGGGGGGTGCCAAATGACACCTGTTTGAGAACCACTGGTTTAAAGGATTTGCTAATGTGCAATCAGGACTAGAACCCAGATGGATGAGGCTAAGCCCTTGTCCTTCCCACGCTGCCCTGGGGGAGGGGCAGGGGCAGGGTTTAACCTCCAGGCACTGGCACACCCACCCCACTCTCCATCCTGGCCTCCACCACTCTGATGCCACTCAAGACCCATAACCCCCAACCACAGAAATAGGATTTTCCTCTGAAGGAAGCTTACCTCTCAGCAAGCAGTGAAAGAATGAGACAAAGGCGGTGGTAACCCACCTGGTGTCTTCAAAGCTGGGTCCCACGCGTTTGCAGTGTGCCAGGATGACGTGACCTGAGTGGTAATGACTTCAGGGTACAGTGTCACCCTGCTGCTGCGTGGACTTCTGCTCCCCACCCACGAGGCGGTGACGGTGCCTTGTGCACACAGCCAGGTCATCAAGCCAGGACGGGACAGTCCTCAGAGCTGGAGTCCACAGGACCCTCCCTGTGCTGCCTGGCCTGGGTCCCAGTGGGCCTCCAGGAAGGTGCACCTCCTCCAGTCTAGAGCAGAGGAGAGTTTCAGATTGATCTGTAAAAGAAAATCCAAACCCAGCCCGAGACTTCAGCCCCAAATCTCTCACTGGGTTGTAGGAGCAGCTCTCACCCCTGGCCAGCCAGACCCCAGATTGGGCCACCAGCTTCAGGGAGGCCAACTGCCCCGGTTCCCCAGAGAATGCTCTGCTCCCAGCCCAGAGTGCCACCTGTGGCATTTCTCCCCGTGCACGGCCGTGAGATGGATTTTTACCCCGGTTATTCAGAGCATCCTCCTGGAGCATGTGCCAGTCTGAGCACATGGCTTCTACCAGAAGGTTGAACTACAAGACAAATGTGAGAAGCAACACACCTCTGAGGCTTGTGCTGGTGGAGGAAGCAGCTCACCTAGGCCTCTCTGAGGGGGGACAGTTGGACAGAGACACCAAGGACAAGGCAGCCAGCCACCTCCAGACAGGGACATGAGCAGGTACAAGGGTCCTGGGGCAGGACGGAGAGCTGTGTGTTCAAAGCACAGAAGGAAGATCCTGTGGCTGAAGTAGAGACAGGGGTAAACCAGATCATCACATGTGGCCTTGCAGGCTATGGTCAAGAGGAGATGTTTTATTTTAAATGAATCAAAAGCCATCGCAAGGGTTTGAGCAGGCGAGCAGGATGCTCTGTTGCCAAAAAGACCTTTTGGTCTCCGATGGGCAAAAGGACTGTGGGAAAGAGCAGGTGCAAGGTGACTGGTCCCAGGTGAGCGACGACAGCACCTTAGGTACCAGGGGAGGTGGAGAGATGTGAGCATAATAGGGATGTACTTGGAGAGTAGGATACCTGTATGGGGCAGGAGGTGGGGGCTTTGCAGAGGACGGATGGGTTAAGGGTGGTGCTGCAGTCTGCCACAGTGATGCTGTATGAAAAATGCCCAAACTCAGGAGCTTGAGACAGTAAGCATTTATTTAGCTAACAAGTCTGAGCTGGGCAGTTTAGGCTGAGCTTTGCAGGACGGTTCTTCCTGTCTTAACAGGGCTCGCTCTCACATCTGGTGGTCAGTTGGCTATTGGCTGGGCAAGCGGGCCACCTGCCTCTCCTCCTCCAGCAGGCTAGCCCAGGCATGGCCTCGTGGTGAAGATCAAGGCAGAAGCGTGGACGAGCCCAGTCGAAAAACGTCTTCACACCTCTGCTTCTGTCTTGTTTGTTAACACCCTTTGGTGGGAGCAAGTGGAAACAGCAGCACCCCAAAGATAGATGGCAAAGGGTGAGGACTTAGGCCACTTCTGCAATCGGTCTGCCATGGATGGCCCTAGGTGTTTGACTGGCATAACTGAACTGCTAGAGCTGCCTTTTACTGACCTGGGGCAGACTGAGGGAGGAATATACTGGGGATTTCAGGAATCAAGAATTCTGCTTTGGCTTAGGGATATGTCGGGCGGCTGTAAGTTCCTAAAGCACTCAGTGAGGGCTCATGGGAGCTGCCCAATGCCAGATGGGTAATTCAATTCTCATTTTAAACAAAACTCACCAACTCGGAGGTTCAAAGCCCCAAGGCCACAAAACCTACTGATGACGCCAATGAGCCTGCTTTGGAGAGACAGGCCTCCTCCAGCCTCTGTGTCCACCATTCTGTCTCCGCTGCGGCACGATAGAAAACCTTCGCCGAGAGACTCTAATTTTATGCTGATCGTTAACTAAGAATATTTCTCTCCAGAGATTTATTACATTAATGAGCTCTGAAATTACTCATAGCAATTAAGTATATTGTTTTTAAACTCTTTAGAAATCATCAAAACACACTCTAGAAATCATCAAATAAGGGGTGCAGTTGGTGCCCAGACAAACCCAGCCGGCTCTCTCCCTGCTGCCTTTGAGTTTCTGGCCCCCGGCTCCCAAGGCAGATGTGTACCTGCCCAGCTGAGAGAACTTCCACGTCCCATAAGTAGCGGAACTTTCTTTCTGGAGAGAGGACTGGACACTGCGTCCGAGTGGCCAGGTCTCAGACAGATCTGTTCCCGGGGCCAGTATGAGAGCCAGGGCTTGTCCTGCAAACTGCCCCCCACTCACACACAAGAAGCAGAATGAAAGCTGAAGGCCTCACATCCGGGTTAAGAAGGCCCCTCATTCCCAACAGCTGAGTGTCACCACTTCTGCAATTCTTTTGCCTCATCTAACACAGACCTGTAGGAGCCACGGCCCCCCGATCACCCATGGCATGAACCCTTTAGAGCAGTCGCCTTGGGTCTTCAGATGGGGTCCCTGAATTGCACACACGGCTCACACCTCCTTGACAAGTCTCCATCATCACATTCACCTACACAAGCCACTTCCCAGGTCAGATGGAAAAGGGCAGGAGCTAAGAGAAGCCCTTAGGTTTCAAGCTGCCCGGACTCAAACACAGACTGTGACTCTCAGTAGCCGTTGCATATAAGGACTCTATTAATACAGCGGACGGCACAGAACTTGGTCCTCCTAAACACCCAGGAACGCCTTGTAACGATAGCTCAGCAATTTGCCGACATTCTCTAACTTACTTCTCACAGCTATGAGGTGGGAGCCATTATTTTTCCCCATTTTACAAATAAGGAAACTGAGACACACAGAAGGGAAGTTATTTGCCCAAGTCAGCTGTAGCCCTGGGTTTTGTGTAGGCTTGGGGGTCCTCTCTCCACACAGGGAGGCTGCCCCTATGTGGACAGTGTCGTGGGCTTCCTGTCGGGTTCAGACGATGGGAACCCCTGTAAGAGGGCAGAGAGGGGGAGGACACTTGGGGGTATTCATTCTCCCAGCTCCCTCCTGGTGGGGACACTCCTTACTGGTGACTGTCTCCCTGCTTTTCTCTGTCTTCAGGCTCCAAGCTGCTCTGTCCCCCAACACTCAGGTCTGGGCTTCCTCACTCCCACCCCCACGGACTCCTAAGCCCCACCTTCTCCTTTGCAAATTGTCCTTTCATTAAACTCCCCTAATTTGCACCCTCTGAGTGAGCCATCTGTCTCCTGCTGGGCCCCAAACCCCCAAGTGTGTATTCTAAGCACTACCCTGCCCTGCCTGTGTCCTGGGCCCCAGAAAAACAAGACTTCTGACGGCGGGGAAAACAAAATCATCTGTACCTTTTTCACTTTTGAGGCTACAGTGAAGACCAGGAAGGTCCTAACACTCTGAGCCCTTTGGCTGGGCTCCCGGCTTGCTGGTGGATGATGGGGGCCAGAGGAGCCCTGTCACGGCCACCAGCATGAACCCCGGTGGCCCACGGACACTGGCAGAGCCCTGGCTACTGAAACGCAGCCGAGAATAGTCCCAGAAGCTCTGCTCAGCTCTGCTGTAAGCTGTGTGGTCCGGGAAGAAGGCCAACACCGTGTACAAAGGATAAAGGGAGACCCAAAGCCCCAGAGCTGGGGAATAACTCACCAGCGAAGCTCTTCCTGGAAGCCCACCTGCCGGGAAATTAGCTGACCTTTCAGAGCCTCCAAGTCCCAAATTCAGCTGAGCGCGGCCTTGGTCATTCTAGACCCGGGATGGCCGGAAGGCACTGGGCTTGGAAGGGGAGAGGCCTCTCCCTCTTACCCTCCTGCAGACCCCTACCACTGGGGTGAAGGCTCTGCCCTGGAGCTTATGAGGATAGCTGTGTCCTGAGTGACTGGGGTCACAGGACAGGGGAGTGGAATGGGAGTGACTCCAACTATTTTCTTTGTGTCTTTGCTTCCCCCCGCCCCCATCACCTTCTGGCACCAACCACACCCATCTTCAGGTAGACATAAAATGCCTTGATGCGTGTCCATTAGTTTCTGGCACCATTAAGGGCCCAGATCAGATCCATTTGCCTCCATGGATCTGGGCAAGGGAATCCTCGCTGAGTCCACTCAGACTTGCTGAAATGCCTCTTGCTGCATCGCCCACCCAGCAGAAGCTCCACGAAGAAGAAACAAAGCCTTCATACTCTCACATGTACTCATCCACCTTCTAATGCCTGCAGGTCTGGACACAGCCCACTTTCCAGAAATTCCAAATAGCAGTCAAAACAGAGAAAGGATATTGCAGAATACTTGGGCTAGAAGGGGCATCAGAGACCTTCTGTGCCATTTTACAGATGGGAAAACTGACACACCCCAGGGGAAAGGGCTCAGACAAAAAGTCTAGATTCAAAGCCAGGAGGTCCGACCCCCAACCCAGGGCTCCCTGTGCTGTTTCAGACCCACTGCAGCCTGGTTGCATCCACTTCCATCTCTAAATTGCCCCAGCGCCCTGCTTGGACCCCCGGGAAGAGCCAACCCGAGGAGGGCCAATACCATCTGGCCTCTGAGAGTTTGGGGAAGGCACTCTTTAGCACTAGATACCCAGTTGCACTGGGGCTTTCTTTAAGTTGACTAATAATCAATGTTTTCTGCCACTGTTGCCTCAAGGATTATAACCCAGGGCCAGCTGCAGGGCCAGGGTGGCACACCATTTGTCTGCCTTGGAAGCGTGGTAAAGGTAGACAACGGTTCTCTTTAAAAAAGTGTCCGTTAAAAGTTAAAACATCCTAGGAGTTTAGTGCCAAATGTGTAGATTCCAGCTCTTCCCACTCTCTACAAGCTCTGGGCAAATAAATTGTAATGGTATTAATATCCCTACAGATTCATGTAGAATAAAGCAATCACATTGAAGCAGCACTGAACCACCCTAAAAGAAATTAACAAAAGAGGATGATCCGGGCTTGGTGGAGTGTGTCCTGAGGGTTACGACAGGGTGTCCCTGAGTCCCAGGCTTGGGAAGATCTGTTTGGGAGGGAGTCGTTTTCCAGTTTTCAAAATGAGACTTTCATTTTTCAGGGAATTACAAAACACCAACTCCATCAAGGAGGCTAAGTACCTATTCAGAGAGCTCCCACTGGAAGCACAGGGCAAATCATCGCATCCCAAACTCTGAAGAGCAATAAACGTAGTCTGTGAACAGCGTCCAGTGCAGCCAGGCCAGGAGACGCTATTGAGGAAAAGAGGGCCTCGTCCATCCTCAGGCTCACTCCAGCCCTCTGCCCAGTTCCCTCATGGCCACAAAAACCAAGATCCTGAACGGCATCCATCCGCCTCCCCAGTCACCTTCCCTCCCCCACTCCGGCCACACCTCCCACCTCAGAGCAGGTGTGGCTTTATTGAGAAGATCCTTCGATGAAGCCAAAGAGCTCAAACCAAGCAGAACCAAGGATCAAAACGGGGGACGACTCAGACACAAATGACCAGAATTGGCTCGAGTGACGTGTCCAGTGGAGCCCTCTGCTAAAAGGAGATCACAATGGCGCCACAGGCAGACCCTTAGCCACGGCCAGGCTCACGGGCACCATGATACAACAGAAATAAAAGTAAATTATATCACTTGTCATCATTAAGAAAAATTTTCGTCTCCGTTCTTCATTCGAAAAGCACTATATTTAATGAATGAGTACTGAGTCATGACATGTAAATGACAAAAATATAGGAATTATACTGAGGTCAACTAACGTATTCTTTTTTTTTTTAACATCTTTATTGGAGTGTAATTGCTTTACAGTGGTGTGAACTAACGTATTCTTAAACCATGAAATTAAGGAACCTATTCATGCCTGTTCACGGTGCCACCCCCAGCCTCTGCAAGGCTGCCCCTGAGCACGGGGGAATGGTGGACAGTTCTACAAGAAGCAGACCAAGCTTCCGTGGAAACTCTCCCATGACCAAAATGAAGAAATCTTGCTGACCTGTTTGCCCAGGTTCTGCAAGCCTGGGAAGGCTGTGCATGTCCGACGAAGGCATGGCTGGTCTCATGCAAGGCAAGCCCCATTCCAAAGAGCATCTTGTAGATTTATCACTCATGGGAGGTGGGACATTGGCTCCAGTGGTTCTTCCAAAATGGCGGCCCACACACACTGTACACCAGGAGAACATCTCTTTCTCAACTGCATTAATTTCCTCTAATTTTCTCCGAGAAAATTAAGATGACTCAGAGTCTGAACTCTGCAAAAATTTGGATAAGAGATGGCAGAGAAAAGAGATGCTGAGATCCACCAGGAAACCTGAGATGAGAAAAGTTAAGGTGGGGAACCATCTTCCAAGGACTCGACACTTTCAGGCTAAAGTGGGCAGGTTTTAGTTTTTCCACCCTGCAGCCATCTTCAATTTTTTTGGTAAAACAATACTCCAAATTTCCTTGGATGAAAGACTCCCTTCTTTTCTCAGTCATGAAGTTTGGGCGGGGTTTACCCTACATGCAGCACCACGGTTGGACGCTAAGTGTCCTAAGTCCATCAATATATGACCTTACCCTGACCACAGGAATTAATGACCCAGTTCTGGCCAAAGAGTTGATGATTATGTATAGATACAAAGCTTTTGATGTCAGAAACATTTGCATTCATGAAAGGAGGGCTTCGAGCTATTGGGAGGGGGAGGTAATATTGTGTGGAAGCTGATAAGGAAACCAATACCAAGAGGGCCCTTGGTGATGTCCTATAGTCTGCTGGATCAAACCTTACCCGAAGGAGACCTGACTTGGAACTTTTGTTTACAGAGACCAAAACGTTTTCCCTCTCATTTAATCCAGCGAGAGTTGGGTGGTTTTCGTGACATGCAGTGCTCCCTGAATGTGGAAGTTCCATTCTAGAATCCTGTGTCCTAGAGCACAGAGAGGCTTTCTGAACCCTCCCTCCCTCCAACACCTAAAGATGACTGGACTCCAAGCAAGTGTTTCACAGGACTGATAACAACAGCAAAGAAAGGCAGCTGTGTTAGTACCAAGGTCAGGGAGCCCATGGTTTTCCCAAGAGCTGGGGGTAAGGGCTGACAGCCATCCAGGACTAACCACCCACCCCTCATTGTTTGTGGCTGACCTCTGTTCTTATTCATCAAATCCAGACCGTCTCAGTCTTTAATATTTGGAAATTACCCCTGCTTTGAACTGTCCAAATCCATCGCTGATTAAGGCCCCCTACCAACCAGGTTCACTAGCTTCTCAGAGATTCTGGAAGCACGTGAGGAAGAAACATGTTTAAATGCCCCCACCCAAGTTCTCAGGCTGCTACAGTCTTGTGTAAAATTGAAGGCTTACAAAAAGGGGAAGGAGAAAAATGTGTTCGAGGGGCCCATATTCTCACTGAGACTGAAGCCTGGCGGCAGAAAAGAGAGGTCCAGGCAGACTGCACTCTTCTTTCTCTCTTTCCAGCACTCAGATCAGGGTATAAACATGGAATTTCAAGCTATGCATGGATGGAAAGGACCTTAGATGTCACCTATTCTGACCCCTCATTTAATGTTTATTTCCTCCCCAAGCTCTCCTACAAGTGGCCACATAGCCTGTGTTGAATACCTCTGGTGATGGGAAACTCACTCCCCACTTCCTATGGAGGCAATACCATTTGCGGTCAGTGCTGAAAGTCTCAAGTTTTCCCTTGTTCTGGTTACATATTCACCTTTCTGAAGTTCTCAGCCCTCAGAGCTGCTCAGAACTCACTGCCTCCTCTTCCCCTGGAAGCTCTTCAAATACAGAAAGCCAGAAGAAATGGTTCCCTGGGCGTTTATATGTCTGAGTTGAATGTTTCCTATTCACTCCTCATATAGCCTTGGCCCTATACATCTACACCTGTCCCAATCTTTACTGACCACAATATTTTCCAACGTGGTCTGGTCAGCATAGTAGGACAGAGCTCCCTCCCATCACCTCCATTGTTCTTTATGCTCTACTCCCATTAATGCAACCACAATTGCACTGTGGTTGGAGAGACCTATAGCGGGGTCAGACCAACGGAATTTCCCTCCTCATTTTTCAACAGAGGTAACATATGTCCTGCTAATAATTTTCAAAATGCTGTCAATGACAGTAAAACCTTGTTCCTTGCTTTATTCTACTTTTATAATGTCCGCTGCCCCCAGCATCTTGGGCTGGCAAGGGAGCACAGGGCAAGGTAAGGGCACACCAGCACCCAGGCGGCAGGGGCAGGGGAGTGTTTCTGCGCTTTGGAGATGAATGTGTAAGTAAAAGTGAAGGCTACCAAATTGAACCTGATCTATGTCGGCCACATATTGTTAATTGTCACCCAGCTATTTTGCTGCTCTAGTCACATGGTGGGGTGACAGCCACAGACATTGATGGATTCTGACCCGGACCAGAAATCTGGTTTCTCAAAAAGAGAGATAGGAAAAGGCAGAGGACACGAAGTTAACGCCCAGTGGGAGGAGGAGAGGATGGGACTGGGGGTGTCTCTGACAGCTCAAGCTGAGGAGGAAAATTAGAAAAGAAAGCCGACCGCACCACCATATGTGGCGAAGCTGGCCAGGACAGCTGGAAGAAATATCGCCCGACCCGAGTCCCTGGCCAGGATTGTGATACATGCCTGCATACGGCTATCAATAACCCTGCATGATTAATGCTAATGATTTATGTTAATTTTGCCATAAGCTTTTTTTGTGCCAGTGCTGAACTTAAGGATGTCAAATCATTCCTTAGGAGGTTGTTAGATATTTTTAAAAGCAAAGTCTAAAATCTAACGGCTGACATTCCATAGATCAGGGCCCCAGCCTCCCCAGCATTCTCTGGAAGACAAGGGTCACCATCCCCCATGTAATTGCCTCTCATTCAGCAATAAGTCCTTGGAAAAGGATTCAGCATCCCAAGAAGGATGGCTTCTCAGGGTCTCCAGGTTCCCCTTTGTTGGGGGGTGGAGGTATGGATTTCAGAGCAGCTAAGAAGGCCAAGTCCGTCCCTGGCACCCCAGCTGCCGTCCATGGGCCACCGTTCACCCCAGAGGTAGAGCAGGCAGACGGGCTCAGCAGGCCTCATCCCGGGTGGTGGTCACTGAGCAGTCACTGTACTTTGGGGAGTGGTATGTCAACAGGGCAGGGGGAATGCCCAGCCCACGTCGCAGGAACGCTGAGGGGTTCAAACACAGCACCACCATGGAAGCGCTTTGTTCACCATGATCCTCCAACACACCATGTCCTTCTGTCTCCAAGGAGGCTCCGAGTCCCACTTGCTTTCCCAGGACTCAGGTGTGGGAGCTGGAGGTGCAGGCAGATGTGGCTCTGCAGGCGGTCGCCTGCCCACCTCACTCTGTCCACACATCAGTCACTGATCCAGGCCCCTTGGATACCTCCTCTGTTAACTCCCAGACACTGGGGACAACCTCTGTGTAGCTGGCCCTGCACAAGGTGAACAGGAAAGGTGGGGCGGGCAGACAGCAACTTGAATCTCTCAGGCAGGGGAAACGCAGCCCTCGAAACCGACCAAACGGCAGAGCATAACGCCCGGTGGTGAGGAGGCAGCGAAAGGAGCTGACCAGAGGGTGTCAACTGCTAAGCCAGCGCAGAGCCACTGGACGTGGCAACCGTCCGTCGGCGCGGTCTCCTCAGTCCAGGAGCTCAGATCTTACACGCTGCCCTGTCTGCCCTGAGCCCAGCTGTGCATCGCACCCCCAGAGGCCGGTACCATTCTCTGCAGCCCACCTCCAGCCATCAGAGTTCCCTCCAGGGCCCATCGACAGCTCAGGGGACAGTAGCTTCTTCCGCCTGTAAACCAGTCACCCTATCAGGGGCTGCCGCACCTTCAAAGTAAAGCCCTTCACATTCTCCCCTATCAGAGCCCCAATCCAAGCCAGGACCCAGCTAAACCTCAAGCTGGTGGTGTGGGAGGGGAAATGACACAAGGGGGTTGTAAAGCCCAGATCCCTTCTATCCCCGCCCCACACCATCTCTTGTTAGAAATTCATTATCTATAGCTTAAAAGCAACAATTTCTCTATGGGTTTGTACCAAAAAAGGAAATATGCTCTCTGCTTTCCTGGCTGCCTGTGATGGGGCTCCACTAAACCGGCTTGGTCTGGGCAGTACGGTGCACACCTGTCAAAACGTATGGCCCACGCCATTTATCAAATAATCTGCTCCAAGAACAGATAGGCGCTATCAGCAATCTGGTATTGATCTGAACAGGCCCCTGCTATTGTTCATCCCTGCAACCCGAATGGCAGCAGGAATTAATGAAAGAAACAAAACAATGCATACCAATCACTCAGCCGCGCAACTTGGTGTGCCGCTCTCATTAAGTTGGGCAAAGTTTCCCCAGCTAATCCAAAAGCTTGCTCGGGAGAGGTGGTCCCAGGAGGCCAACCCTTTGATCTGCCCATGGACCCTCCAGCTGCTGCCTTCTCCCTCTTCCCAACAGCCATGGGGCCCTTGAGTGTTAATGCTCCTACATCTTTGAAACCTATGGAAATAGGCACCCTACTGGCATGAGAATCCCACCTGGGTGCAGAAGCAGCTCTCCCAGGGTCTGGGAGGAGATGGCCTTTCTCTGACTGCCCCATGTGGTTGTGTTTAAGCTGCCCTGGCCTGGGCCTTCTCCCTCGTGGAGTCTGTTTACCTTCCAGGAGCGCAGACTCCGACTGGAAACAACACCCATGGGCCACCAGAGGGAGGCTGGGCACCTCAGCAGGGAAAGAGATAAAAACCCAGCCCCTCCCCGCAAGGGAAGAGCCCACAGAGAGAAGCCCACCAACCTCCGTCTCTGTCCCCCATACACAGAGACACTGCTGCCTCACCATCACTGCGTCCACACCAGAGCAGCCTTCAAGGCTCAGCTTAAATGGCACCTCCCGAAGCCTTTCCCGATCCCTCCAGCCAGACCTGATCTCTCCCTCCACTGAGCATTCCTCATGCTTCACCTGGGCTGTAATAGATAATAAACTTTGTGTTTCATCCATCCTACAAATTCAGAAGGAGTAGGGAGACAAAACAAGCACATAGTTATGAGTCCTGCATTCTGGAGGCAGGAACATTGATGCAGTCATCTCTGCGGCCCTGCATAGCACCTAACACTATGAATAATTGGATGGATGGATGGATGGATGGATAGACAAACAGACTGATGGATGGATGGATAGATGGATGGATGGGTGGGTAGATGGACAAATGGATGGACACATGGATGAACAGATGGATGGATGGATAAGTGGATGGATGGGTGGACAGTTAGGTAGATGGGTGAGTGATGGGGAGATGGGTGGATGAATCTGAATCAAGTGGGACAAGAACTCTGGAGTCCCTTGGCAGTGAGCCCCCACCTGATAGCATCCTGATGATGGCCAGCACTCTGGTTTCACTTTCCTTCTCAAAGTGCAGAGTATCTCCTCACACTCTACCCAGGAGCCTAGGAGCTTTCCTGCCCTGATGGAGCAAAGAGACCCTGAGGCCCAGGGAGGATGAGCATTTGCCTTGGATCACAGAGAGCCAGGCTTCAAACAGCAGACCTCCTGAAAGGAAAGAAGCTTGCTCACTGTCTGGTCCTACCTACCCTGGCTCCCGGGTCAGGAAGTCTCCAAGGCCAGGGTGGGACCCAACCACTGCCCCAGACCAGGCAAGCCAGCAACTGCTACACCTGAGTGCCCCACAGTCCTGCTCCCCTCGAAAGGCCCCTGCAGGGCTGGCTTGAGTGTCTGGGCGGGGGGTGTATGGGGCTGTCTGTTTGTCCCTCATGCTGCAAACACTGAGGCCTTCCCTCCTCGGAGGCCTCATCCTCGGCTTGGAGAAACCTCAGCAGAAAAGCCACCAAGAGGTGAGCTTTCCGCTCAGCTCCAGGCTGATCGGGAACGGTAGCTCACCCCGGGTCCAGGAGATGAAGTAGGAACACTACATGCTGCTGACCGAGGCCTCGCTCAGCTGCACGGGGCCTCTGGGGGTGGGGCAAGAGACAGTTCCAGTCTGGCAAAGCAGCAACCAAGGCGTTGGGCCGGGCCAGCCAGGCATGCGACATGCAATTCTCTGAGGACGGACGGCAGGTCTCCACCCGGGCAGGGCATGTGAAGTTCGGCCCAGGTGTGGGGGCCGTTCCGCCTTCACCGCTGCCCTGAGACTCCCTGCAGCATCACCCGGACATGGGACCCTCCTCAAGGGCCACATCACACATCTGCTGAGCAGGGAGGCAAGGGCAGAAGCAGCTCCTGTTTCCAGCTAAGGAAGACAAGTGTGGAAGATGAGGGTGACTGGGCACTTGGCTGGGAAGGGATAGGAAGGGGGAGGACATCAGAGAGTGACAGGAGAATAAAGCCCTGGTTCCTGCCCTTAGGGACCCCAGAATAGAGCTGGGAAGGAGAGCGGTGAGATTAGACAGTGAAGCCAGGAAACTGAACCCCAGCTCTGTTCATCTCAGGAGCATCTCTTCTTCAGGAATTCCAGGGATGTCAAAATATTGGGTGAGATTCCCCAAATCCCTCCTTCCTGAGCTTCCAAATACCTCCTGAAGGAGATTCAGAAGGCAGAGAGGGGGCCTCACAAGGAGGGGATGCCCCACACAGGCAGAAGCAGAGAAAGCTGTATGGGGAGGAAGACAGTGACCATCTCCAAGGAATCCCACCACATTCCAAGGACGGGTGAGTGGGAAAGGCTGTGGTGTGAGGTCCAGGCCCCGGCAACACAGCAGCCCGCGTCCTAGTCAGCGCTCGAAGCATCAGGGCTCTCACCGCGAGGACCCTATCTGAGTCCGCCTCTAATTGCACTGGAGCCGTCAGTGGGAAAGCCAGCGCACAGCAATGCGGCTCAGTGTTCCGGAAGAAGACACTAGGCCAGGTCCCCATGCTGTCCTCAGCCGCTGAGGGCCGACACCATTAGCACGTCCTGGCCATGCAGTGACTTATGTCAGCTATGGAAGCAGAGGCCGTGGAAATGGGACAGGCCACCTTGCTCCAGGACTCCACGGGACACTGCGGGCTCGGACCACTCACGTTGACCCAGGTGACGGCTCTGCCAAACCCCTGCCCACACATGCTGGCCCAGCCCCTCTGGCGTCCACATGTGCCCCCAGGATGGCAGCCATTGTCCCTGGAGCCTTCCACCCAGACAACTCTGGGCCTCAGTTCCAGCATGCTGGCCCTCTGGCTCTAGGTCAACTCCAAGAATGCTGACAGAGCAGCAGAATCGGACTTGGTGGCACCCGAGGGGCAGCGCTGGCGGCCCCGAGGCGGGCTCGGTGAGCCCGGAGCCACTGTGCCCGCTGATTGCATTCATCTCTGTGAGGCAGGATATTGCTTTTCAAATGGGTTATGTTTGCTGCCTGCAACCCCCTGAATCAAATGGGATGCTGCGCAATGGGATCTTCCCAGGACTTTGAATGCCCCCGCCCTCCTCTCCACGGACGGATGTCACCTCTCACCTTGGAAGTGAGCTGCCAGCTTGCTCTGCATCCTCGCCCAGGAAGGGCCAGTCTCTCACCCCCGTCTCCTTCTAATGCCAGCAGCTCATCAGCACGCACCTCCCCGGGAGAGTAGCAGCTCACACCGAATACCTGCTGGTGCACAGCCTAAGGTGAGACACTGAACAAGGAGGAAAAAATGTTTAAGCCCTGGTTCCTGCCCTTAAGGATCTAGGATATAGTAGGGAAAGAGAGCCAGGGGCTCACATAGTCAAGCAAGGACAAGAAACCACACCACGGGCCCCAGTCCCAAGAGCACACCATCAGGAATTGCAGGGGTGCACAGAATACCAGGTGAGATGCCCCAAATCCCCCCTCTCTGAACCTCCAAATATCTCTTCCCCAGTGCTCACCCGGGCCCTGATCACCCCCGAAGACCCCACACCAAGCCTGGGTCTGGGAAGCCGCTGCTTAACCGGGATGTTTGCGCAGAGCTAGATTCTGCAGCTGGAGGCGAGGGTGGTGCCCAGGTGGACCTGCCCATCCTTCCTGGTGGCGCTGCTGTCATGGGAATCCCCCACCTTAGCAGCTCAGATATTTCCTACTGCTCAACCCCAGACTACTCCAAGGCCATCAGAACCCCATTCAAGGCAGGTTGGATGAGATGATGTCCAGACAATTTTTCTCACATCCCCTTCCCTGAAGCCAAGACTGGAGTAACACAGCAAGCCCAGGACGTGGGAGACGTCGGGGAGTGGAATGGGACAAGTCCGTGGTCCAGCTTGCTCTGACACCAATTATTTTGTCACTTTCATTACCCAACATTTAAAATTCATAAAGCTGTACCTTGTTTAACATCTGTGCTACCACTTCTATGTACACAATGGAGGACCTGATGATCCTGCGTCACGTTCCCACCTGGCCATGTGGGCTGCGGCAGCACCGGCCTTTCCACCCCAATCCACTGATGTCAGTCACCTGCCTGGCCCCAGCAGGAGTCTGGTTTGCAGTCCCGGGGTGGATGTTGGCCACAGATCTCAGCCCAGTGAGGAGGATGGAGGATCACTGAGAGATCCTTGGCCGTAGTGACCCCCACCATCACGTAGCCCTAAAAGAGTGTGACCTTGAAGAGACAATTCTCTTTCGAAAGAGGTTCTCCTAGGCCTGGAGAGATCATCCTGGAGCCAGTAAAACTTTGCTGGTTGGAGTAGTAAATTTTTCAGAGAGGCAAGTCCAGGTCTTTATGAGTTCCTTTGAAATGAGGCTGGTATCCCAGCTCAGCAGCTATTAACAGCAAGTGGGTCCTCAGCTGGAGGCTGTTTCTAGAGCAGCAGGCCTGCTTTAAATGCAGGGAGGGCTTGTGATTGACTGCCAAGATCCACTAAACAAAGGGGGGTAAAAAATCAAGCCAGGCTTCCCGTCTGTCCTTTGCACACTAACAGCCACTGTTTGCCCGGCTTCCACATGAGTAACACGGGCACCCTGATTTCTATTACACAGAACGTTAATAAGAGAAGGCACTGACCCTCGATTGCTGAGAACCAGGTAAATGACGGGCAGGGAAAGGGGCCGAGAAATGGTAAGCATTTTACACCGCACGACTTGAAGGGGAATGCGTTGACTATAAAGACGACGGGTGTTGTAGCACTGAGGAAAAAAACATAATTTTTCATTGAGGTACGGCAGCAGGGCTGGAAGGAGCACAAATACTACAGTAGATCCATTAACTCGATGACAAGAAACAGTGTTCACATCCACTGACTAAACTGTTTTTGATTCTTTAGTACCAACATGCAAAATGATCCTTACATTATGTTGCCAGGGAAAAAAACCTTAAAATGCATTTATTTCATAATGTAACTTTCTTGTATTATCATAATAGAGCCATAACGGTTGTTGCCAACACAATGGGGTCTAAAAAAAACACCTAAGGAGAGTTACGAAATTGGAATTTTTTTTAAAAGGGGGAAATTCGGAGCGTCTCCAAGATTATACCTGCCCGTGGGGACAGCGAGAGCGGCCGTGACGTCTGACCTCTGGCCTCTTCTTGCTGTCTGAGCACCGGACCCTGAGCTCCACCTGTCGCAGCCAAACAGGACTGGGAGATGCGTGGGAGAGGCAAGTGGCGGCCACAGAGTCGTCCATGTCCTGTTACTCCGTGAGAAGGGGGATTTGAAGGGAGGCGTGACAATCACTTCTCTAGCTCCCCCATCCCCACTCCACGTCCTTCCCTCTTCCTCATCCAGTATTCCTGGCTCTGTGGCCCGCATGTCCCATCTGGGCAATGGAGACGAAAGTGGCTCTTTCATGGCATGTGCTAAGCACAGTGCCTGGACACGTGCTGGGTATTCAATGGATGGTTATTAGTAGTTTGACTGTTTTTGTCATCCACACTCTGACCAGCGTGATGAGAGCCCACAGCCCTGGAATTGGTGGGGAACAGCGTCTGAATGAGCCCATCCCAGGTTGGAACCTTGATTCTGCTATATCCTCAGGCCATCAAACATGGAAGTTATCCTGATGGCTATTATAGCTGATACACCTTCCTCCAGGCACTGTGCTCACGTGTGAGGCTTGCCTACCCCCACCTGGAAGGACCCTACCTGCGGCGGGTGCAGGCGATCCAGGAAGCAACAGCAAGGCAGAAACTAAGGGTCAGAGGTAAAGGAGGCAAAAGAGGGAGCCCTGTCCAAGAGGCAGCATCACGAGACCTGGGATTTAACAGACACAGAAGGTGGTGAAGACATTCTGGCGAAATGAGCAGGTAGATGCAGATGGCCTGTGCAGGCGGGTAGTGGGATTGTCTGGGGCAGCCAGAGCCCAGCCCTGAAACCGGAGAGAGGAAGGCTGGGTTAGCAGTGGGGAGAGCCTGACTCTAAAGCTCTACTTCTGGTCGCTCTCACGGCCGCCATATGAACTAGAAATGGGACCAAAAGGAAGGGACAGGAGGGTTTCTTTTCTTCCTTGGACGCCTGGGTAGTTGGCATAAACATGGGGCAGAGGAGCCGATCTGAGGGAGGTAATGAGGTCAGGAAGATAGGTGATGATATGGAGGGTGATGAACATCTAAGTCCCACAGTTCGTTTTTCAATTGAATGAGTGAAAATACAAAGGGATCAGTAATAACAGCAGTAACCCGAATTCACCAAGGACCCTGGGCTGGGCCATCACGGGGATGCCCACTGCGCATTCATGATCTCATTCGGGCTTCACCCCAACTGGGCACAGGAGTGTAATCCCTGTTTCCACAACGAGGAGGCCCAGGCTCAGAGAGGGTTGATAAGTCATCCCACTGCACAGCTGGTTGGTAGTGGTGCTTGGATTCAAACCCAGGCCTCACCGGATCCAAAGTTCATTCTCTTAACTGGGACTGTTTCTTTTAACCTCAGCTTCTCTGTGGGCCATGGGGAAAGAGGTGACCACCAGGTTGGGAGCCGTGAACTTCACAATACAGCAGAACTAACAATAACGTCACCACGGACAGGCCATTTGGAAAAAATAAAACGCCTCCCTTAACACCACCAATAAAAAAATCATCCTAGGCAGATTCAAGATTTAAATGTGACAGAATAAAACCGTAAAATTCCAGGTGAAATTTAGATGATTGTTTTTACCACGGTGGGGTGGGATTTACAAAACATCACCAGATAGGGTTAGACCCGCTACCCAGATTTTCACCATCACCTGCTCCTCCCTTTGGCTGAAAGGAGCTTGGTCTTTGAAGATTCTCCCTGAAAGGGGGGATCACATTCTGCAGAGGTAGCTTGTCGGCTTTCTTTCCAGCCCAACGGTGCACAGGAGAAGGGACGGGCCCTGGGCAAATACAGCTTGATTGGGGTTGGGGGAGGGGAGCGGGGGCAGAGGAGAGGTTATCCTTGAAGTCCTGAGGAAGGAGGGCAGCTCATGTGATTTCCAGGTTGCAGGGGGCATTTCCCTGCAGCCCCCTATCCAGATTCTACAAATCATTACTGAGGTCCTACTGGGTGTCACGCCCTGTGTCGTAGGTAATGAAGAGGTTGTTAAGAATGCAGATGTGCTACCTGCATAGAGTTCAGTGCCTGGGGGCAGAGGCAAGACACAGAACGAAGGTCCTCTGACCCAGTGAGTCGCAGAATCAACAATCTCTCTGTTCGGGCAGAGAGAAGACCATGGCTTTCCAGAGACAGGAGCCTCTGAAGCTGCTCTACCTGCCAGCATCCCTCTTTCACCAGACTTCACAGAAGCTGCCGATCAATATTACTTCTCCACATTTTAATGCAATCAGATCACCTAGCTTGGTAGAAAAGGGAATCACAACAGGACCTGGACAGTGTAGGTAAAAATAGTCGTAGCCCGCCTAACTGCCGTAGTTCAGCTCTGGTGCTTCAAAAAGGCGATAACTTCCACAACCACGTTTCAAGTCCAAAATCTCTACTGGCTGCCTATAAAGAGATGCAAGAGTCTACGTCACCAATAGACACTCCTGGGAGCAGACAATGCCCGTGCCCTCTTTTGGTTTTTCTTTTTTTCTTTTTTTAATTTTCCAATGAACACGGTTTGCACTATGTGATGTTTGCACTGAATATATATGTATATATATATATATATATATATATATATACACACATAAAACTAACATTACACTGTTTCTTGGTGCCATTTCCATGAATAATTCAATGTGAGAGGTACGCCTCGGAAAATCATCACAGGAAATCCACAGTAGGGAGCCAGAGCAAAGTTGGAGGGTCAGCTGTGCAACTTCTTGTTATCCGTCCAGAAGCCACCGTAAACTCACTGCAAAAAGCAAGATCCTGGCTCCCGGGAGGAGAAGCGTGGCTGGAAGCAAAGCAGGAGGACGTGGCTTTATTTAATTGAGAACTAAATATCTCTGGGGTGGTTTTCTCTCTCCGAAGGAATGTAGCTTTGCTGTACAAGCATGTCCACACCTCCCTGGTGGTCTGTTCCCTGATTAAGCCCAGCTTCCCTCTCTGCATTATAGGTTCCTCTTCCGTGTTGCAGAGACACTACCTACAAAGCCCGTATTTGGATTTCCAACATCATCCCCTACACCCTCGAGCCCGTCACGGCTCCTTCTCCCCCTCAGTCAGGTACTCAGAGGCACCCGCTCAGAGTCACAGAGACTCGCAAGGTATTAAGATGGCAATATCATCTTACTGGCTATTAACACAAATGTGCCAATAAACACAGTGCATAAAAATACACATATTCCCTTGGAGTCCATAATTCCGAACTGCTATGGCATAATGCAAAACACACTTCCCCAAAAGTAGTGCTTGGTGTCACGATGTACAAATTGAATTTTAAATAAATTTCCTGAAATAACACCAGTGGTTCTAGCCACATGAGCTATACATATTTGCTAAAAGTAAAACACAGAGTGCCCGTGCCTGCCCCAACCTCAAAGGGATGGGACCAGTGGGCATGTATCTGCCCCTCCCACTGTTTCGGGGGGAGCTCACTACACATGCATTTGGGTGCAATTATCAAAACAATCCAATGTATTCCCCTCAAGGGTTTCCCCTAATTATCAGGGATCATCAGTTTCCAAAAAGTCAGCTTGTCTTCACTTCACTCTCTATCAAAGACGGAGATGCTAATTGCGTTATCGCCTTGCCAACACCCTCGGAAATGCTGTAGTGATCACTAACAGTCTACCACAGAGCCAGAGTTGGCCCAAATTCCGAACCAAACAGTGAAGTCATTCCCAATCCCACTGTGTGCAAACACAAAAAATACAGGACAGCCACCATAGAAAAGGGGGCTCTGGGATGTTTAAAACCAGACTTGCCCCCCATACAACTGGGGGTGGGTAACACTCCCATAAAATCTCCAGCTGGTTGGGCTCTGGGATCCAACAGTCATGCACCCATGCCCAGGCACACACACCACAAAGCAGTGAAAAACTAGCAGTCCTCCAAGCCTTGTCATTCCCCACCCTCACCCCAAAAACCTGCCTCCCTGACCAAGATGGTAGCCCAAGAAAGGAAATCAAAGTGAAGCCAAGTTGTTTTGTTTGAAGATTGTCGGCATGCCTCCTTTCTCAGATCAGTAAGCGCTTGCAGTCTTTCACATGTTATCTGCGGCAGAGACCAAGACCAAAAATACTTTGCTCTTGTTCACTCAACTCATTTCCTTAAATGCACAAAGTGAGAGTGTGGCGTTCCTAGGTGTACCTCCCATGACTCACCCAACCAGGTACCCGACTATCAAAATCCCCCAGCTCTTCAAGTACCAGCTCAAACCCCAACTTGCCTATCTCAGCCCCATCAGAACAGACAAGGTTACCTGTTGAACAGTCGATGACTTTATGCTGTAAAGGGTTCTTTCCTTTGAAAGAGTCCTTGAGGAGAGCTCACTGCTCAAGGAAAAAAAAAGAAAAAATGGGCAAGTGACCAAAAACAATTCCCAGGAGAAGAAATATATGTATGCAAATAGACAGATGAAAATTTATTCTACCTCAATAGAGAAGAAATTCTGATTTTAAATAGTTTCATCTATTAAACAGGCAGCTTTGTAGAGACCATCTCCTGTTTGGAAAGTGAGGCTGCCACTCTCCCATGTGGCTCACAGAACCAACCTTCCCTGGAGATAAATTTTTCAAAATAAAGAAGCCTCGCCATATAGGACTTCCTCTTCCAGGAGTTGACCATAAAGTAAAGCAGAGGTACACCCCATGATTAATGTTAAAGAATATTTGTCACAACTTCACTGGTAAGGTCAAAAAATTAGAAACAACTCAATGTTTCCCAAGAAGGAAATGGCTAAATGATATGGTACATTCATAAAATGCAATTTTGTGGATTCTTAAACTTAAAAAAATAAGTTTGTGAATGCCATTAAGGACATGGGAAACGTGTACAGCATGTTAAGGGGAAAAAAGCAGGACATAAATACTATATGTATAGTAGAATTCCAATTTGGAAAAAATAATACTACTTTCAAATGCCCATGGGCCTGTAAAGAAATGCATAAAAAACTTTATCAATGTTCATCTCTGGGTAGTGGGATTACAGGTAATTTTTATTTGCTTCTTGAAACTTCCCTGTATTTTCAAACGTTCACAGATAAATTTGTACTCCTCGTCTATTCAGAAAGCAATGTTTTGCTTGTGCTCTTTACATGCGATGGACTCCTCACAGCACTTGCTGTCGGAAAGACTTACGGCATATCGCCTGTTGTTACTCCATTTCTATGGGAACTTGTTCTGGCTTCTCCCCAAGGCTGGGCCTCCTGCAGAAGAACTCAGTCCTCCTCTTCCCTTGCTCTTGACCCAAGGTCTGTGGGCTCAGTTCCTTATTTTTGCTGTTTGTCCCCAACCTGACCGCTCAGCTCGTACCAACAAATCCCAGACAAGCTGCCATGCTTCGCTGGGGCAGGGACCCAGCACTCACACACAGCGTCCATAAGATAAGGGTCAGCTTCAGCTGGACTGTCCTGCCTCTGCTGTATGGTGTCCAGTAGAACACAGTGGTCTTGTCCACCCAGCGACAAAAGGAGGCAGCCATGGCCTTGATAGGCATCCTTTTGGTGTGTCACGCTCTCAGCCGCATTTAGCCATGAACCCATGGTTCAACCACATTTAACCATGAACCATGAGCTCAGGGTTGAAACTCCCACTGGAAGGGCCTTCTCAGTGATCTGCTCATGAAAGGAGTGGGAATTGGAGGGAAATGGGTAGAGAAAGTGGACAGATGGAAGTAAGAGGTCCAAGAAACTCTCCTCGGTCCTGCTGGAAAATTGGCTACCGTGGACTTGGTTCGCACACATGCTTAATTCCTAGGAGCTCCTTAATCTGCACTTGTCATAAGACCGAGAGGGGATGACGCTGCTGCCCACTGTCCCATCAGTGAGCCTCTACCCTGGGGGGCCTGGAAACAGCTCAGAATCTGCCGGTCCCTCGATCAGGGTCTCAACTCTTCTGAGGCCCTCATGGTCTGATCATTTCACCAAACCAGTTGTGATTCTAGGGGTCCAGCAGAGATACAGCAATCTGTTCCATCACTAGAGTGGAACAGCCTATGTTGGACTTGGGGTCATTCTCTAATGCTGTGCCTTCCCAGCAGACTAGCAAAGGAATTGTGGCTTTCTCCTAATTTTACCTTGCACAGCACACTGTCTTTAAACCCTACGCCCCAGGTGAGAATGGGCCATACTGTTCTGTGTTAAATTATCCACTCTCCCCATCCTGCCTGGTCCCTGGGAAGACTCTCAGAGCCCTGGATACCATGCCCCTCTCCAAAGCCCTCCCTTCCCCCCCCCCCGTGGCCAGCTGTGCAAGACCAGTTGTCCTAGATGGCACCAAATACCGCAGGGTCCTGCCGCCACAGCCATCGTTGGCCTGAGATGGGAGGCGCCATTGGAGAAGGTTAAGACGTGGATGACCTGTCCATGCTCTGATGTATGTGCTCGTTACATAACAAACACTCAGCAGGTGATGGCTCCTCCCCAGGTGGCTGTTAAAATGGCAATTTCAGCCCTGGGAGCTCCCAGATTGGCACAGGTTCTGGCCAGGCTCTATCTTTGGCTGGTTTGGTCAGGCAAATCTATCACCCATTCTGGCCTTCAAAATGCCAAGGAGACTGATCCACACAGGTGAGTTCCACTCAATGGCCTCTTCCCGTCCTGAAGGAAGGAACACAGATGGCAGGTACAGGAGGACAACTCCATCCTCCCCATGAAGCCAAGCCTTCCTGCCAAAGAACTAGGAGATAACAGATCACCTCCGATGGTTGTGATAAACTAATGGGAATGCCTCTCTCACCCAGCTTTCAGAAGAAGCTCACCCTGGGACAGGGTTATCGACACCCAAGGTGAGACAGGAACAGAATTTCACACCATCCCAGCAGTTTTTGACATGATGCTACCATCTTTCAACTTTCTCCACCAGCAGGGTCAGGCTGTCCCCTGGCCTCCATTGCAGTTAGCCTGACACTCTGGAAGCCTCAAAACAAATTAAATGAGGCAGGGAGGCCACGCAGTGATCATTCCATTACGGCCCCTCTGCTCCATTTCCACGAGTGACTCACACAATCACTTTTAGGAGGTGAGGCATCTTATTGAATCAACACTTAATCTCTGTGCAGTGTCATCACGGAGGAGGGTGAGGGACAGCGGGTGCATTATCCCTGCTCCTTCTATTTGCTGACACCCTTGCTGGAGGTGGTCCGCTGGGGGTGGGGGGGTGGGGTGGGGGGGTAATGAATTGTGGGGAACCTTGACCCTGTTTCAGGTAAGCTTCTGATTTACAGTTCATTGTGCTTTCTAACGAATAATTTTTATATAATAATTCCACCACTGAGCACCGAACCTTCTTCTTAGAAATGCAATTAACGGAAAAATTAGCAATAAATTGTTTTCAGTACTTTAACCCAGCTCCAAATTTATGGTTGCTGCAATTTATTGTTTCAGAGGCCTGAAAAATGGCAATGAATTTTGTCCCATTGCCTGTCATTCACCCTCAAAACTGAAATGTAAATAAGGAACCGTTCACTGCCTTGGGTTTTCCTGCTCATTACAAACCTCAAAACCTTAAGTCCCTCTGGCCAGTTCCCACTGACAGCTCCCAAACCTTAGAAACAGAGGGAGACACTCCTCATGTGCGGGCGGGCGGCTCCTTTCCTTCTGCCGCTGCAGCTGCACGCAGCCCCACGAGCTGCCCCCACGCAGGATGTGCCACACAGAGTGAGTATAAATGAGAAAACACTAAGTTAGCTCTTGACGGCCAATGCTGGATGTATCCGTCTGCCCTATAAATAAGCACTGATCACCTCCATTTTATTGAACTCATTTTCCAGGCAAGCAAAACCCACAAGATTCTTCTGCACATTTTCTGTTTACACCCTCTAGGACGGCTGCTAGTGTCAACTCCGACAGATTTATAGCCCATTCATTCATGGGAACAAAAACCCTGCCATGGCTGGTCATGGGACACGCAATAGCAGTTAGTTCAAAAAATAACAGCTGCAATACCTCACCTCTCCATTCAGCACTACAGAGCCAGCACTACTTTGGAGGTAATAAATGCTTCTGGTTGTGCGTTTGAGTCATAATCCAGAAATCACTGTGGTGGACCAACCCCCAGCCCCACCTCCAGGGGAACCACGTTCCTCCCACCCTACCCCAGTCTTAACTCCAGTCCCCCTCTGCCTGACAAGAGGCTGACAGGGGACTGAAGGTTCCCCTTGTGGAACCAAAAAGAACACCTGGCCACTCCGTTCCAGTCCATTCATCATGGACTGTGGCTGCTCTGTGCGACTCATGCAACTATGCAAAGCTGAGGAGCCTGACTTCCACTGGTGAGTGGCGATGCAGGCACGTGCATTTATTCCCGTCTGCCAGGTGCCCTCAGCCGGCCCCAGCCTGGGCATGCATTTCCTCCTTAGGTCCTCTCTCACACAGTCAGTAAACCTGACTAAGGGCCTCCCCACTTTCTTAACAGACCCATAGCAGCCAAATGTGCTCTGGAGTGCAGCCCGTGAGCCTGATGGAGAAACAAAGGCAGGTTGGCTCTGACCTTGCAAACTGGTCAGAGACATCAGAGCTGGGGTGTGAGCCCCATCCCCACGACAGGAGGAAGCTGGTCTGACTAATTCACGTCCATCCCCAGAGCCTGGAATGAGTCAGGTACAAAGTAAACACAAAACAAGCATGTGTTGAATAAACTAATGGGTTGTTGTTTTTTTTTAAGCAAACAATCTGGAAAGGAATAGAGAGCATCTGTCTCGAACCCCTCCTGTGACAGATGAGGAATCTGAAGCTCAGAGTAGGGACAGTTTTGGACAAAGAAGCAGCACTGTGGTTAAGCGTTTGGCCCCATTCTGAAGTCAGCTTCGACCCCTTCCAAGTCTCAGTTAACTTATCTTTAAAAATGGGGGTATTAACTATACCTAACTCAGAGCATTGTTGTTAGAATTAAGCATTAGATATAAATATATTAAATGATATATATTATATATAAATATATATAATAAATTATCATAAATGTGTTACATACATAGATATGTATATAAAAGCATATCAAAGTATTAACCAAAGAGTGTGTATTATCAAATAAGTTTAGTTTAGCTGGAGAAACAAAAGATTCACACAAGAAAACCTAAGAAAGATAAACAGAAGACAGAAGATCCTTGAGGACAAAATGATGCTTCAAGGTACATGCCTCCAGTTTTTGAAACCTCCAACAGGACGCAGACACCTGCCTCCACCCTATCAGTGCTCTGTGGCCTGTTTTCTTTAGAGATGTGTTATTTGTTGCTGTTATTCTAGCATTCTGACAATTAAACACCAAAGAAGAAGGCTGATAAGGCAGGAACCTAAGAGTCTTCCCTCAAGGGCCTGCCACCCTGGCCTGTGGGTCACCCTCCTAGGGGTCCAGGTGAGAGAAGGGGTGTGAAGAGAGAGTGGGTCCAGGGCAAGTCACTGAGATGGAAGTTGAGAGCCCCCAGGCTATAGAAAGTGCCAGAGAGAGAAACCAAGGTTAATCTCTGAATGAAAACGCACAATTCAGAGGGCAGGGGAGCTTGGGAAATGCATAGAAAATGGCACGGGGCATCAGTTGCTGTAAGTACGTTCTCTGCTAATCAATCACCTTTTATTGTGACGCCTCCAGCTCAGCTCGCAGGAAAGCAGCTTCAGCAGCAGTTTAAAATGTTTCCAGTTTAATAATCCCTGCTAATTGAAAGCAGCTCAGAAACAGGGGTAAGGTGGGAGGTGGTGGCAGTGGTTGGGGACACCCCAGCATGGTTGATGGCAACAGAGCTGTTCCTACAGGGAACAAAATAACCTTTGATGCTGGAGGGGGAACCTGCTTCCCTAGCCCTAAACGACTAATTCCTACAACTGTCTGCTTTGGCGCTGGATCCTTTTCTCCTTCTGTTTTAATTGTGGAACATTACGGCTACAGAACTGTCGTGAAACCTGTTTTTATCTATGGAAAATTAACCACCCCCTGCTGCAAAATCTGGATTTCTTTTCTTCGACAGAGAATTAGATTCATTTTTATAATTGTTCTTTCCTTTCAAATCACCTAATATGACAAATGCTGGGCGACGTTATAGTTCATCTGCTAAAGAGTGCCTTTATGAGTTGAGGCGTCAATGCTTTAATGGAGAAATTGCCTGATTTAAGTAAATCATGTCACCTTCACCCTTGCAATCATATTTGTTGCATACATCTGCTGACCTAACTGCAGAGCAAAAACAAAAACACATTTACATTTCCCAGCTGAGATATTTGGTTCACATGATGTACAAACAGGTCATAATGGAAAGTAATTCTAGTACACGGCAAAAGTACGATTTAAGAATACTTTTGACAGTTTTTACACATACATAATTATTCAGTATTGTAATTTAAACAGGTAGAAGACAGATTTTTAGCACAAAAATCCTCCGATTCCTCAGCCCGCGTCTCTTTGACTTCCGAGGCAGAGAGCTACACTTGGGGATGTAGATACAGCAGAGGGACGTCATCTGTTTGATGTGGCAAGAATCAGCTGGGGGCTTCCCTGGTGGCGCAGTGGTTGAGAGTCCGCTTGCCGATGCAGGGGACAGGGGTTCGTGCCCCGGTCCGGGAAGATCCCACATGCTGCGGAGCAGCTGGACCCGTGAGCCATGGCCGCTGAGCCTGCGCGTCCGGAGCCTGTGCTCCGCGGCGGGAGAGGCCACAACAGTGAGAGGCCCGCGTACCACAAAAAAAAAAAAAAAAAAGAAAGAAAGTCACCATTAAGCAAACATCATGGCAATAATTTTTTTTCACTTAAAAACACACTTTATTTCATATCAAGTGGGTATCACATTTATGAATTTTGTTGTTACAAGTGTTTATATACTCTTCTCTAAAAGCGTTACTAAAGAGCTCTAACATCCATTCCCTGAAATAACTTTCTATTCAATGTATCCTATAAGTACCCCTCTCATAAACACCTTTAATACAGGTGCTCTTATTTTGAGGTTGTTATTTTTTATTATTGAATAAAGTTTACGTGTAACATTGTGTAAATTTAAAATGTATAGGGTGTTACTTTGATATATTTATACACTGTAATACGACTGCCACTGTAGTGGTATTTATCACATTATATAATTATAGTACAATATTATTATCTATATTCATTATACTGTGCATTATATCTCTGTGGCTTATTACTACTCATTACAAATTTGTACCCTTAAACACTACCAATCCTTTCCCCTCATCCCCCACCCCCTGATAACCACCATTTTACTCTCAGTTTTTTACAGGTTTGGGGTTTTTTAGATTCCACATATAAGTAATATCGTATAGCACTTTTCTTTCTCTGTCTGACTTATTTCACTTTGCATAATATGCTCAAGGTCCATCCACGTTTTTGCAAATGGCATGATATTCTCCTTTCTCGTGGATGAATAATATTCCATTATATATACGTGCGTGTATATATATATGTATACATATCACATCTTCTTTTTCCATTCCTCTGCTGATGGGTTTTTGGGTTGTTTCCATATTTTTGCTATTGTAAGTGCTACTGCAATAAACATGGGAGTGTATATATCTCATCAAAATCCTGCTTTCACTTCCTTAGCGTATCTACCCAGAAGTGGAATTGCTGAATCAAATGGTAGATCTATTTTTAATTTTATGAGGAACTTCCATATTGTTTCCATGGTCATTAAGCCAATTTATATTCATACCAACTGTGTATAAGCGTTCCCTTTCACCACATCCTTGCCGACACCTGGTGTCTCTTGTCTTCCTGATAGTAGTTGTTCTAACAGGTGTGAGGTGATAGCTCATTGTGGTTTTGATTTGCATTTACCTGATGATTAGTGATGTTGGGTATCCTTTTATAGGCCTATTGGCCATTTTGATGGACTCTTTGGAAAAATGTCTATTTAGTTCTGCCCATTTTTAATTTGATTTTTTTAAAGTTGTCTGAGTTCTTTTTATATTTTGGATATTAACCCCTTATCCAATATGTGGCTTGCAAAAATTTTCTCCCATTCTCGGACTTCCCTGGTTGCACAATGGTTAAGAATCTGCCTGCCAATGCAGAGGACACAGGTTCGATCCCTGA
Source organism: Monodon monoceros (assembly GCF_005190385.1). Taxonomy (NCBI): domain Eukaryota; kingdom Metazoa; phylum Chordata; class Mammalia; order Artiodactyla; family Monodontidae; genus Monodon; species Monodon monoceros. Next base: position 39,960,919 of record NW_021703766.1, read on the forward strand.
TCCGGGAAGATCCCACATGCCACGGAGCAACTAAGCCCATGCACCACAACTACTGAGCCTGCGCTCTAGAGCCCATGAGCCACAACTACTGAGCTCACACGCTACAACTACTGAAGCCCACGTGCCTAGAGCCCATGCTCCACAACAAGAGAAGCCACCGCAATGAGAAGTCCGTGCACCACAACGAAGAGTAGCCTCCGCTCGCCGCAACTAGAGAAAGCCTGCACATAGCAACAAAGACCCAATGCAGCCAAAAATTAAAATAAAAGAATAAAATAAATTTTATTTTACATTTCTCCCATTCTATAGGCTGTCTTTTCATTCTATAACTTGTTTTTTTTTTCCTGTGAAGATTTGAGTTTAATGTAGTCCCATTTGTTGATTTTTGCTTTTATTGTTTATGCTTTTGGTGTTATGTCCAAAAAGTCATTGCCAAGACCAATTTCAATGAACTTCTTCCCTACATTTTCTTCTTGGAATTTTATAGTATCAAATCTTGTGTTTAAGTCTTTGATCCATTTCAAGTTAGTTTTGGGGAGTGGTGTGAGATAAAGGTCCAATTTCATTGTTCTGCACGTGAATATCCAGCTTTCCTAATACCATTTGTTGAAGAAACCATCCTTTCCTCATTGGGTATTCTTGGCTCCCTTGCCAAATATTAGTTGACCCTATATGCCAAAATTTTATTATGTGCTCTCTATTCTGTCCCATTGGTTTATCTGTCTGTTTTTGTGCCAGTACCATACTGTTTTTATTACTATGGCTTTGTAGTATAATTTGAAATCAGGAAGCATGATACCTCCAGCTTTGTTCTTTTCTCTCAAGATTGCTTTGGCTATTTGAGGTCTTTTGTGGTTCCACACAAATTTTAGGATTCTTTCTTCTATTTCTGTTAAGCATGCCTTTGGAATTTTGATCCACAGTAATAATTGCTGCAGGTAAGGATTGGCAATGGATGGTAAAATTAGCAGGCAAAAATGGTAAGAAACAGAAAAGCCCTGCAAGAATTAATTACAAAGGGGAAAGCAGCAATTTTATAGCAGAGAACCTAGCAGACAGCACCTTAACCAAGCAATCAAACTTAACATCACTTGTAATATGATAGGCATCCTTTATTGCCTTATACAATACCATGAGATACTAAAATACAAGTCTTTTTCCTTTAAAAAATTCTGTTACTTATAAAATGTAATAGGTATACTACAAGTACATGAGTAACAACATGACTTACAAATTGAAAAAAAAATTGTGTCATAATTTTATATAATACAATAAATAATACTTTATTAATATGATATTTTGATTGATGACAAGATTTCTGGCTCTCTTTTCTGCAAATTTCTGAAAATTCTTTTATTAGGTTATCAAAATTTATACTTTTAGCAGTTTCATCTTCAGCTGATACAAGTGAAAGTGATATCAAAATCAACCTTGGCAAATGCAAGACTGCAAATAATATTTGATCATTTTTAATTTGAGAATGATCTTTCTGGTGATGTAACTGTTACTGGAGCTCCTAAGAATATTTTACAGGCTGTGACAGCATTGGTATAAATTTCTGATAAATCATTTCAAAATACGAATTTTAGTACATCTAGAGCTGATGATTCCCATGAAACAATTTTTCTAAAAAGATTTAACTATTCAGTCTGAATTTAATTTTCAATGTAAATTTATACAATGGCATTTTCATGTTTCCTCTGCCATTTCCTGTAACTTGCAGAGGTCATACAAGAAACTGAAAGTGGCTTCATCATTTGTATTGAATTCAAAATACTTTTCTCTGCATTCTGTCACTGTGTCTTCAATTACAAGGAAAAATTAATTTTAAAATTGTCCCCATCATTAATTGTTTTTTTTTCTGAAGCTTCATATGAAAATAGCTTCATAGGAAATTCCCATTGGCATATATCCAGAGAAAAACCATACTTCAAAAAGACACATACACCCCAATGTTCATTGCAGCACCATTTACAATAGCCAAGGTGTGGAAGAAACCTAAATGTCCGTTGACAGAAAAATGGATAAAGAAGATGTGGTACATATATACAACGGAATACTACTCAGCCATAGAAAAGAATGAAATAATGCCACTTGCAGCAACATGGATGAACCTAGAGATTATCATACTAAGTGAATTAAGTCAGACAGAGAAAGACAAATATCATGATACCACTTATATGTGGAATCTAAAAAAAGAATACAAATGAACTTATTTATAAAACAGAAACAGACTCACAGACATAGAAAACAAAATTATGGCTACCAAATGGGAAAGGTGGGGGGAAGGATAAATTAAAAGTTTGGGATTAACATATACTCACTACTGTTACATATAAAATAGATAATCAACAGGATCTACAGTATAGCACAGGGAACTCTACTCAGTACTCTGCAATAACCTATGTGGGAAAAGAATCTGAAAAAGAATAGATACTATATGTATATGTATAACTGACTCACTTTGGTGTACACTTGAAACTAACACAACATTGTAAATCAGTTATACTGCAGTATAAAAGAAAAAATTTTTTAAAGAAAATTACCCATCGAATGGGACATTTGAGCCTGTGAATATGTGCTTTTCAATGTGGTAGCAATTGATAAAAACAAAAATTCTAAAGTCTATGTTTGCAAACAAACCAAACTTCACGCTTTCACCTTGGTACTCTGAAATCCTGGAGTTTTCCAAACTTGAACCTCAGATACAAATAAGAACAAATGGAACAAAAGAGAAGACCTTTTGGTTGAGTTGGTTTGATGCTGATCCATGCAGTGGAGCTAATCTGGGTAGGTGGGACAAGTTGGTGTCCAGATAGGGGAGATGGTGGTGTCTAATTCGCTGGGTAGAGCTACCCTCCCTCCCAGGGAACTCTCTGCTACAGTCTTTAAACCTAGTTTCTCTCTTATATATTATGAAGACAGTATGAGCACACACATGTTTGGAAGGCTGAGACCATTAAACACCTCTCAACCTCTGTCATCCTGGCTAATAGAGAAGGAGGGCATCATTCTCCTAACTCAGGGCTGCCACAACCAAAAGGAAACGAACACTCTTCAACAGAGAGGAGAAGCCCGCTGCCCAGGGACCTCTGGCTGTGGCTCACTGAAGCTAATTTGGCAAAGGAAAACCACGGTAAATCTAAACTTTTCCCTCCTCCCCTTTACCTGGGACTGAAAGATTTAAACAGGAGCCCTTAAACTCTCTCAAAACCCCCTACTCGATAACATGCTCACTGCCCCCTATGGGAGAGAAAACAGAGAAATCATGAGCCATATGGAAATATTTAGCCATTCAGATACAGACATACATCGGAGCAATTAGAGCAAATGTCACATTACATGACACAGTTAGTGCAAGAAACAGGAGAAAAGGGTGAAGATTCTCAAGGTATTCTTCCTAGAGAACATTTCAACTATGAAAGTATGGGAGGCAGTATTAAAAGGAAAAATCTGAAAAGACTGCTTTTGGGGTGAGAAATATGATGGACATGTTTTTAAATGGAGAATTAAAAGACCAGCTCAAAAAATATTACAAGGACTCAAAAAAGGTCAACAAATGAAAAATGAAAAAGAAAGAAGAAAGAAGAAAAAAGAAAGAAGAAAAAGAGGGCCCTTAAACTGGATATAAAAGTAGTTCAAACTGGATATAAAAGTAGTTCAAAAGGAAATAGAGTGGAAAAGCAATAATTAAAAAGAAAACGTCTTCCTTAGGCTGCATGAATATGGAAGGTCTTCAGGGTAAAAGGACCGCAGCAATCCTCACCCAGAAAGAACTACATAGGAAACGCTTTAATTTCACATAAAGAGAAAAAAGGCCTAAAAGGAAATAAGTGTAAAATGTAAATGAGTTAAATTTCTCTATTAAAAGAAAAGAAAGAAAGAAAAGTATGGGTCAAAAACAAAATCCAGCTTTGTGCTATTATAAAGGAGCACACCTATAATAATATGTCCCGGAAAGTTTAAAAAATTCATTCACACATTTATTCATTGAACAAATAAATATTGAGATCTTTCTACATGCCAAATAAAGTGATGGGCAAAGACTTACCATGCAAACACAAACAAAAATAAATCAAGGATGCTAATATTAATATTTAACAAGGTAGAGATTGAAGCAAAATGGTCAATGTGAACATTTTTCTCTCTATCCTTGCCAGATACACAAAGAAAATAGAGAGGATTTGACCAATATTATTAATAAATTTGAAAATATATGCCATGTAAAATTATACAGATCCAATATGATATTTGAACAAAATGAATTTGAATATTAATAAACTTGAATATATACACATACATATATATGTGTGCTTCAAAGAAGATATATATATATACATCTACATTATATATGTATACATATACATACATCTTTCAAATCTTACACCCGAAAATTTAATATGGTAGCCACGAAACACAAGTGGCTATTTAAATTCAAATTTTAACAAATTAAAATTAAATAAAATGAAGAATCATGTCTTTAGTCTTACTAACCACATTTTGTGTGTCCAGTGGATCCCATATTAAATAGTGCAAATACATAACATTTCTTTCATTGCAAAAAGTTCTATTGGATAATGCTGCTCTACAGAATGCAGCTTTTAAAATGCTTTTACAAAATTCCCCTATAACATGCAAAAAAGAAGGATAAACTTTTTAAAAATTTAATTGAGATTAATAATTAAAAATCAAGATCTTAGTACTAGATAGGCTCATTGCTACTGGCATGTCATTGCTTGTAGTTCCTCTCAGCAGACAGAGCTGGGCAATAGATGCATGCATACACACACACACACACACACACACACACATACACATTACCTAGGCATCAGTATTTATTTCTGGATCTATAGATGGATAGATAGATAGATAGATAGATGATATACAGATAGATATTAAAAATCACGAGTTCATCTGCTACCTTCCATCTCAATCCAGCACAATAGGGTACATTTCTAATCTTTTCCTTTTCATATCTCCCCAAGAATGAGAAACTCGGTTCCCATTGTCCTCAGTATATGTATTCATTTGCTCAAGACTAGAGCTCACAGAAGGAAAGTTCAAAATTCTAACTCAATACCATTGCAAAAAGGAAACCAACTAGAATCACCACCAACTAAGGATCAGGATTTGCTTACAGTTTGTTTTAGGTAAGTCGCCTTGGAGAAATAACTGAGTCTAGAGCCAGGGCACAAATGAGTACACAGTACAGGATGAGCCTGAAACATCTTTCTGTCAGAAAGTAAAGAAGTACTCAAAGAGTCATGAGGACAAGAACCAGATTGAAGAGATTCCCAATTGCCAAATCTGGGGCAATTTGAACATCAAAATATGTGTTTATATAATGACAGCACAGGAGTATAACCCACTGAATAAATTGAGTCCATGAGTCTATATGATATTAATTAATTAGTTAATTTTAAATTAAGAAGGTGGGGAGAAAAAACTCTTCCTTACAGTAGAACGCCAATTGATAATATAGACTGAATGATGGGGTTAGAAAACCATCAGCATGTACTAAAACTAGGAGGTAAAAATGTGATGAGGAAGTGAATGTTTACACAGTAAGAAAGTCTCTCCCCACAAAGGGGGAAATGGCAACTTTACAATGGAGAAACCAGATAAACATCATCTAATCAAGTGATCAAAGTTAACATCACCAGTATTGGAACAACAACAGCATGTGACTCACAATAAGATGCACTGAGAAGGGCACAACGTCACTCATGTGGCATTCCTGCCAACAGTGCATAACCCTCACCCATACAAGAGGAATCATGAAACAAACCCCAAAGAGAGACATTTTGTGAAATAACTGGCCTGCGCTCTTTTAAAATGTCAAGATCGAGAAACACAGTTAAAGGCTGAGTTCCAGATTAAAGAAGGCTAAAGAGACTTGACAGCTAAATACAATACTTGATCCTGGATTCATCTCCATCCTGCAAAGAAAAAAACCAACAGCCACAAAAGACGGTATTGGGACAACTGACAAAATTTGAATATGGATTGTGGGTTAGATAATAGTACGCTATCAATGTTAAATTTCCTGATGTTTCTGGTGCTATGGTTATATTTTTTTAAAAGGCCTCATTCTTAGGAAATAACATTGAAGTATTTAAGTATAAAAAAGAATGATGTCTCCAACCTATTCTCAAGCGATTTAGAAAAAATATTATTATAAATACTCATGTATACACTGAATATTAGTGCATGCATACTAATTAGTATGTGTAAAAGGAACAGAGAAAATAAATGGGACAGACTTAAACAATTCATAAAGAATATGTGAGAGTCTCCTGACCTATTTTTGTAACTTTTATGTAAGTTGGAAGTAATAACAAAAGGTTAGCAAAAATTTAAAATAACTGACAATTTAATTTTTTAAGTTAAACTACTAAATAAATTCAAGAATGAGTTCCTGAAAACAAACAAAGCCCTGCCAGGTTTGAGCAAGAAAAAAGTTTTAAAAGAACAAACAATTTTAAGAGTAGAAAAGGAAAATAATCACTGCTATGGGGGTGGCGCTGTGACAACTCCATACCAATAATTTTTTAACAAAATCCAGACTTTATTTGGATTTCACCCATTTTTTTCACTTGTGTTCTTTTTCTGTACAAGAATCCTATTCAAGATAGCACATGGCATCAGTTATCACATTTCCTTGGTCCCTCTGGCCTGTGGCAGTTCTCAGTCTTTCCTTGTTTGTCGTGACCTTGACCGCTTAGAGGTGTTCTAGTCAGGTAATTTGCAGAATGTCCCTCAATTTCACATCAGTGGTTTTTAAAATCTCAATAAGATTTATATATTTCTTGAAAATATATTGATTACCAAAACTGTCAATGAAAGAAATACTGAAAAAAAAATTTTTTGTAAGAAAAGGGGAGGAGGGATAAACTTAGAAGAACTGGAAAAAAATGTCAAAGAACTGAGTCCAAAAACAAGGTCTTGAATTAAGTTTTAAGGGCAATTTCTTCCAAACATGAAGCCATTTAAGTTGCTTCAGAGGAAAGAGAAACTTAGGAATTCTCCCAGTTCGTTGTTCAAAGCAAGCATGATGTTGATACCAAAACTTGCTAAAGATGGAACAAAGAGTAAAAACCTATGAACCAATCTCATTTATAAACACAGATGCAAACATCCTAACTAAAATATTGCAATTCAAATCCAACAAGCTCAAGAAGGTTTTCTTGCCAAAATGCAAAGATGCCTCAACATTAAACATGTTTATTAACTATAATTCAACTCGTTGGAAAGTCAAAGAGGAAAAACCATGCAGTCATCTTGATGGAACTTGAAAGACATGGTATGAATCCAAATATCTTCCTGATGAAAGCTCAATAAATTTGGAAAAGAAGCATCCAATCTTAGAATGATACAAAATATCTACCTCTAACTACAGACAGTATCACACATGACAGTGGAAAACTAGCATCATTTTCACTCAAGTTAGCAACGGGACAAGGATGTTACTTATCACCATGAACGCATTCTGCCTGTTCTAGGCAATTCAATACGACAAAGACAAGATTCAAAATGTATGACTATTGGAAAGGCAAAGGCACTTTTTTGGTTTTTCGTATTATGCTTTTTGACCCCGAAAACCAAAGAGAACCAATTGAAAATAAAAATTAGAACAACTAGGAGAGTTCAATCTGGTGGCCAGTTACAGGGTAAATATATAATTTTAAAAGTACACTTTTCTGGGCTTCCCTGGTGGCGCAGTTGTTGAGAGTCCGTCTGCCGATGCAGGGGACACGGGTTCGTGCCCCGGTCCGGGAAGATCCTACATGCCGCGGAGCGGCTGGGCCCGTGAGCCATGGCCGGCCACTGAGCCTGCGCGTCCGGAGCCTGTGCTCTGCAACAGGAGAGGCCACAACAGTGAGAGGCCTGCGTACCGCAAAATAAATAAATAAATAAATAAATACTCTTTTCTATTTATCTGTATGATCAGTAAAAAGTAATGATACAGAATAATATCATCCACAATAGCAATATAAAATCTGAATACATAGGAATAAACTAAACAGTAAATATGGGGAGTTCCCTGGCAGCCCAGTGGTTAGGGCACACTCACCGCCATGGCCTGGGTTCAATCCCTTGTTGGGGAACTAAGATCCCACAGTGTGGCCTAAATAAATAAATCCCTAGAAACAGAAATTTTTTTAAAAAAACAATAAAGATGAAGGGTCCCTATGAGTAAAACAAAAAATTCTGAATACATGGTGACATAAGCTATGTTTTGACAATATTGTAAAGATAGTACTTTTTCAATTGATTTATAAATATAATGCAATTTCAATCAAAATCTTCATAAAAGTAAAATGTTCCTAAAAATTTTGAAAAAATGGGAATTATAAGGGTATGTCCTATCAGATAATAAAATACATTACAGAACTATGATTTTAAAACAGTGTGAAATTGACCCAGAAAAAGACAGATGTGAACAAGAAGTTTATCTAAAAAGAAATAAAATGATCAATGACTATATTTAAAGGATGTTCAGTGCATTAGTTACCAAAGACATGCAAATCAATACCAAATAACCAGTTTTGGCTTTAAATGGATAAAGATTGGAGAGGACTTAGAAAACACAGTGCTAATAAAAAGGTAGGGACTGGATACTCTCCATATACACTGAATACAAGGGCAAATTTCTGTAACCTTTAAGGGAACAGTTTGGAAACATGTAAGAAGAACTTTAAAATTTAGTGCACACTTTGACTCAGGAATTTTATGTTTAAAATTAGAAACAATTATCAACTTGCCCTCATGGAATACTATGCACCCATTTAAAATTGTATCCCTGAAGAATATAGCATTAAGTGGAAAGATGCTTACAATATAGTGAGTGCAAAATGCAGGTTAAGATTGTCTTTGCATAGCAGGATCCCATGTGGATAAAGGGACCGGCAACCAGCTGAGTCTCTGTGTCTACTCTGCTTGCCTGCAGAGTTTCTGTTGTCAGTCTTCCGTGTTGCTGTTCATCTTTCCCACCTCAGCTTTATCTCTGCCTTGACTTTGTTCAGCTTCTGGATGGCAGAGTCGTAATTCATTCATCCACTCGTTTATTGTATGAGTCAAGTGTGGAAATGAATGAAGACCACCCAAACCAGAACAAGAAAGGCTGTTTATTCAGAGCTTGCCCTAGCAAGGGAGTCAAAGACTCAAAGGCAAGCAGAGGAGGGGTAAAGCTTTATGGTAGAAAAAAGGAAAGCCTTCAGGTACCCCCTGTTTACACAGGGAAGCTGTAGGCAGGCTAAGTAGAAAGAGGGCATCCTTGGTAATTGGCTGGGGGTGGGAGGGGGGCATAGCTGGCTTTCTAAAATTGGTCCTAGATTGGAAGCTGGGGCAAAAATGAAGTACACTGTCAGTTATTAATCAAGTCCTGAGCATTTGGGAACAAAGGTTACAGGGGTTACTGTTTGGCTTCCTGAACTGGTTACTAAGGGTAATACTTTGACTCCCTAGACTGGTTACTATAGATAACGGGTTGGTTTCCTGGGATGGATGTTGCAGATTGCGGGTCAGAGTTCAATTTTTATATCTGGCCTGGCTTATCTGCATATTCAGCCTCTCATAAGCACTGAGAAAAATGCTGGGTTTACAGAGATGCATGAAATATATTGTGCTGAAGGAGATTGTGGTCTGATGAAAAAGACATCCCACTATTTTGTAATTTCCTGGTTACTTGTTCATGTTCTATGGTAGGGATGTCTATCTGGTACTGTGAGAGCACACTGCACTTAACATGAAAGCCACACTCCATCACCGTGGCCTGCAAGACCCCTGAGTACTTGGCTTTTGCCAGCCCGTTCAACCCCATTTCTCCCTCCCCTGCCCTTACTCACTGCCATCCAAGCAGCACTGGCCATCCTGCCAGTGGAAAACCCGCTGCTCCAGACACAAGCAGAAACAGAGTGCATTGTCTATGCACATTTTTATCACCAGGTACCAGCAGCTCTAAACAATGTCGGTGATAAAATACTCCTATCCCCCAAAATCTTTTGTTGGTCTAGGCTCTAATCAACTGCTACCATTACTTTGAGTTTTAATAACACATATGCAAGCTTCAAATGAACACACATTTATCATTCGAACATTTTAATACACATTGATTTCTACATGGAAATTAATTCAAATAACTCCCGGTTATATGGAGGTCCCTCCCTATATGGAGACACACGAACTCAACTATATGCATTTGTTTTAGGAGTAAGTGACTAGCAGCCCAGAAGAGTTCAAGCTCACTTTGGGCACAGCAGACCCTGTCTGTCCAATCCCTGTGGAACTACATATACATCCTGCACTTAAACGATAGATTCAAAATAAACAGTGATGCCCTCATGCTTCAGAGAAACAGCACTTATATGACGTCAGGGCTGTCATCCTAAGGGATCATTTGCAAGTTCATTTGTGTTTAAAGCTTAAAACAGAGTGTAAACTACGTGGCATTACCTTGTTTCATAAATTGAAATTAAAGAGTGTCTTTAAGATTGAAATTCATTATTTTCCACTGTTAATGGTTTTTTAAACTAAAAGAGAATCAAGAAAATAAACTCTTACAAAGATGGTTCAATTTAGCAATTTTTACCCTAGTGTGAATTTATAGGTTAGGTTAATCAGTCACAAAAATATCTGACACCAGCCAAAACCTGCCTTGAACAATGTACAGTGATACATCAAACTTTAAAACTGTTCCTTGAATGGGAGGGGGGAGGGATAAATTAGGAGTTTGAGATTAACATAAACACACTACTATGTATAAAATAGATAAACAACAAGGACCAACGGTATAGCACAGAGAACTATATTCAATATCTTGTAATGACCTATAATGGAAAAGAAACTGAAAAGGAATATATACATGCATGTGTGTGTATATATATATATACCTATATGTGTATAAGTGAATCACTTTGCTGAACACCTGAAACTAACACAATGTTGTAAATCAACTACACTTTATTTATTTATTTGTTTATTTTTGGCTGCGTTGGGTCTTTGTTGCTGTGCGCGGGCTTTCGCTAGCTGTGGTGAGTGGGGGCTACTCTTCGTTGCGGTGCGCAGGCTTCTCATGGAGGTGGCTTCTCTTGTTGCGGATCACGGGCTCTAGGTGCGTGGGCTTCAGTAGTTGTGGCATGAGGGCTCAGTAGTTGTGGCGCACGGGCTTAGTTGCTCCGCAGCATGTGGGATCTTCCCGGTCCAGGGCTTGAACCCGTGTCCCCTTCATTGACAGGCAGATTCTTAACCACTGCGCCACCAGGGAAGTCCTATACTTCTATTTTGAAAGACTGTCCCTTGAAGATCTATGCCCAGAGATTGTAGAGAAGCCCATTAACTGCAGCCAACAAATACAAGGAAAAGTATAATTAAATAGAAAAAGAATCAAATTTTAAAGAATGCCAGGAAAAATGACAAAAGATACTGCTCTAAAAGTGCCAAAAAATATTGAAGGAACAAAGTTTGAAGGCCTTGACCCTTCTACACCAACAACTGGACACTCAGTTCTAAAGCAGTGGATCCAATAACGTCATGTCACTCTCATTTAACCATCTTTCTGATTTTTGTAAAAGAAGAAAAACTTGGAAAGTTTTTACTGAATAAAATAGAAATTTGTGACCAACTTTCTGGTGACGACACTTTAGTGATTTTTCAACTAGGGGAGACATTTGAAATGAAATTTCTATAAATCTATGCCAAAAGTATCCTCATATTTAAGACTTTTCATAACTGTTTGTATATCTGTTGTTTCATGTGAAAAAAAACTCTTTGAAATTAAAATTAATAAAGAAGTTTTCTTCAGCCAAGTATGTGCGAAGACAGACTGACCAATCTGGCTGCAGTGAATCCTGAACATGAATATATGAAAAGGTTGGCAAAGTCACTGCCAAATTTGCAGGAGTCAGGGCTTAAAATGAGAAACCATAATGTTATTATTCACCGCTACTGCAGACCAGTATCTGGGAATGTTTTTCCACATTAATGCAATTTAATAGTATTAGTCTATTACGTATTTTTCTTTTTTGTACTGTAACTTTTTTCTGGCATGATTATACATACAAAGTTCAATGAAAGAAAATGCCTTCACTGTCTATATTTATTTTCTGGTCAATATTTTTATTATTTGTTTCATTTCTGAATTATTGCTGAAAATCATTTTGGTACTCAGAGCCTAGATGGTGTTGGAAACAATCCCCTCTGTATCCAGTGCACCAGGCTTGCCTCTGCTCCTGGGCACCTTCGGACACAACAAGTCTTTGCCCAACTCTGAGCCTTTGAACCTGCTCTTTTCCCTGCCTGGATCACAAGCCTTCCAGATCTTCAAGGGGTGGGGCTGTCACCTCTCAGAGGGCCTCGCCTGCTTCCCCCACTCAGGTCTCGCAGTCTTTTTTTTTATTAATTTTTTTATTTACAATGTTGATTTACAATATGGTGTTAGTTTCCGGTGTATGGCAGAGTGATTCAGATATATATATATATAAATTCTTTTTCAGATTCTTTTCTCTTATAGATTATTACAAAATATCGAGTAGAGTTCCCTGTGCTACACAGTAGGTCCTTATTAGTTATCTATTTTATATATAGCAGTCGGTATATGTCAATCCCAATCTTCCAGTTTATCCCTCCCCACTCCTTGCCCCCTGGTAACCATAAGTTTGTTTTCTACATCTGTAACTCCATTTCTGTTTTGTAGATAAGTTCATCTGCATCCTTTTTTCCCTTAGATTCCACATATACGCGGTATCATATAATATTTGTCCTGTCCAGTCTTGTGCTATCCTATTTACCATTTGCTTGTTCATTGCCTGTGTCCTATCTCCAGCATGGAGACCCCAGAGGGCAGGACTGTGGCCCCTATTTCCCTGTCTCTCCTCAGCACAGCATTTAAGAGGCTTGCAGGAGATGCCTGGGCTTGACCCCTGAGCTCTGGGGAGCAGTACCTGACCCGGAGGGATGGGGGAGTGGGGTCAGATCCACCAAGTGCAGCCGCCTACCCGTAAGGCTGAAACTAGAAGGATGAGCAAGTCAATCAGAGCCAGAGCCGGGAGGCAGCGCCGTCTGGGACTGGCAAGTGGGCGTGTGTCTGTAGGGCACAAACGTGGCCCCGAGACGTTCATCCTGACCCGGATCCAACTGATAAAGGACTTTAAGGTGTTTGGTCTTTATGCTCAAGAAAAGAAGGAGCTGTTTTAAGCAAGGGAGTTACAGGATGTGATTTGCCCTTTGGATGGCAGACAGGGCAAGTGGTAGAGGTCAAGAATAAGAAAGGGACAATTATACTCCAATAAAGATGTTAAAAAAAAAAAAAAGAATAAGAAAGGGAAAACGGGTCAGGGCTGCCCTCTTTGGCTCTTCTGGAAAAGCACAGGGGCTGAGGTGAGCCCACAACCTCTAAATTACCTCCACCCTGTCCTCCAACAACTGGGATTTCCACTGGTCCTGGACCAGGTCCTGAGGGAGAAAAGATGGGGCCGGTGAGCCAGGCAAGGAGGGGGAGGGGCGTCCTCAGCAGCAGGCATGGCGGAGGTTTGCGCAGAGGTGTCCTGAATGGGATGCTGGTGTGGATTTGAGACTAGGGGCAGCTGGAGGTTCCACCGACGCAGAATTCAATGCGCTTTCCACTCTCCTCACCCCCAGAGAGCTTTGGGTGCAGGAGGCCACAGAGGGCTCCCTGGGGACTGACACAAATACAGAATTTCCAAGAAGCAACCACTGAAAGATGAGGGGGGCCACTGGTTCTCCTTTATTAAAATCCAGTTTGGCAAGGAAGCCTCTGCAAAGGCTGCCCTGCTCTCACCGTGCAGAACCTCGCTCAGCTCCCATGCACAGGGACAGACAGACAGGGCTGGGGAGCCGGCAGATCCTTCAGGGACCCCTCCCCCAACACGGGTGGCCAGCGCTCGCCTGGTCCCCTCCTGACTCAGCTGCCGAGGTAGGAACCCTCCTGGGACAAGGAGCGAGGGGCACGCTTTAAATCTTTACATGCCACAAGGAAGAAAATCAATTTCAATGCCCAAAGGAGGGAATTACACATCAGAAGGTCACCGACCACTGCAAGTCGCTGTACTGCCTGGGAGACTTGGACAGGGAAGAATGCCTCAACGTGAGGTAAGGGTGCCCCAAGGTCTGAAGCAAACCCCTCTCCCCAAGAATCATGTGAGAGAGTCCCGGGGGGGCAGACGCCTCAAAGGAAGAGGCTTCTTTGTGTTGCAACACTATGGCCAAACTCCAGATACTGGCATCTGCCACTTCGGGCAAGTCATCAATGTTAGCGGCAGGGTTCTGACTCATGCTGAATCTTGGAAGAACCGGCTGACATTTGAACGTGATTGTTACAGTAGCAGCAAAGCCAGTGGCAATGACCACTTCACTTGGGTGGGAGAGATATGCTGCCCAGCCCAGCCTCGGGGCTTCAGAGCGCTCTGGCTAAGGCCGGACTTCCTGAGCGCTGATACACGAACGCCAGGCTTGAACTTCACATGTGACTTCTAGATCCACTCCAGCAAAGCTGGAGAGACCCCACTTATGGCCGAGTGCCACGTCTTTTGGGGGAGCCAGTGCAACAGAGCACACTCAGGGCAGAGGACAAATGAGAAGGTCTCTGAACTGGACACTTAAAAGTCCCATTTCTGGGAGTAGAGACCACAGCACCTGGAGCCCACCTTCTCCATCAGGCGATACAGAGGTGAGTGCAGGGTCAGTTTCCTGGGATTTTGCAGCTCTGTCAAGGATCCCACTCTCTGATCCATTTGCATTAAGTCCCAAATCCTTTTGGAGGATAAGGGGCAGCATCTCAGCTTGTTTTCTGATATCAGAGTTAGAGAAACCCACGGGGTGGGCTGTAGTGGCCCCAGCCAAGACCAGGGCCATGAAAAGCCATGAAGCTTCTGGAATGAAGACACCATAGAAAATGGGAATCTAGCTAGGGGACCAGGCCCACCCTGGGAGCACAGAGAGATAGCCTCAGTGACTTCCTTCTAAAGACACTTCCCACTGGGGCTTCTGAGAGATGACATGTGTGGACCAGTGTTCCCCCTGATAGAAGTTCTAGCTGCTGACCACATGACCAAAAGGGAACTGGAGAGGGACAGAGAGAGCAGGAAGTGGGGCAGATCAGGAGCCCGCACCCTGCACAGGCGCTGCCTGAAAGCCACACCCGAACACTGCCCATAGTCTGAAGAGAATTAAAATAAAATTTAAAACTGCTGGGATGACACCAAAAGCACAATCCATGAAAGAAAAGAATGATACATTGGACTTCATCAAAATTAAAAACTTCTGTTCTGCAAGGGACACTGTTAAGAGAATGAAAATACAAACCACAGACTGGTAGAAAAATATTTCCAAGTTGCATATCCAACAAAGGACTCCAATCCAGATTATATTAAAAATTCTTAAAAGTAGGAAAACAAACAACACAATAAAAAATGGGCAACACTTTTAGCAAACATTTAACCAAGGAAGATAGACAAATAGCAAATAATCACACAGAAAAAGTGCTCACCACCATTAGCCGTCAGGGAAAATGCAAATTAAAACCACAGTGAGATCCCTAGCAGATGCTTTTCTTTTCCCCCTTTGGTTGATAACATCCAGAGATACCGGCTTCATGTCTTACTAGGTGACTGCATTTCAGGCTGATGACATCAAATTACAGTCTAATTACCAACTAATTTTGTGCCTCTGAACACCTAGTAGATTAGCTAAAATACTAACAAGAACAACAAAAAAGTGACCATACTAAGGGCTGGTAAGGATGCAGAGCGAATGGAATGCTCATACAGTGTTCGTTCAAAATGGTACAGACACTTTGGAAAACAGCTTGGCAGTTTCTTATAAATTATAACCCTAAAGAAGTGAACGATGGGGCTTCCCTGGTGGCGCAGTGGTTGAGAGTCCACCTGCCGATGCAGGGGACACGGGTTCGTGCCCCGGTCTGAGAAGATCCCACATGCCGCGGAGCGGCTGGGCCCCGTGAGCCATGGCCGCTGGGCCTGCGCGTCCGGAGCCTGTGCTCTGCAACGGGAGAGGCCGCAACAGTGAGAGGCCCTCGTACCGCAAAAAAAAAAAAAAAAAAAAAAAAGTGAACGATGTTCCCACAAAAACCTAAATCCAATGTTTAGAGTGAATTTGTCACAATCTCCAAAACCTTGGAAACAACCGAAAAGTCCTTCAGCTAGTGAATGGATAAACAAACTGAAACAATGGACCACTACTTAGTAATAAAAAGGAGCACACTCTTGAGACACACATGAACACAGGAGGATCTGAACTGTGTAATGCTGAGTGAAAGTCAGACACAAAAGACCACATCCTGTGCGATTCCATCGATAGGACATTCGGGAAAACCAAACACCATGGTTCAGTATCTCATGGTCGTGGTGATTATATGACGGTCACTTTTGTCCAAGCTCATTTACCACATAGGAATGTTTCAAAAGTGAATAAATTTGCTAGAAGGGCATTTAGAGAAACTGGTGGAGTGAAACTCCTTTTCCAAACAGATTGCCCCCACCCCCCCGCATTCAATGAACATTACAAGGAGACCCTTTCCTTTGGGTTTAACAGACATAGACCCAGCACCTGGGTGAAGCCCCTGTGTGGCCGGGGCGTCTGGGAGTACTTAGATGCTGCCACTTCTGCCTTCAGGGGATAACCTGGGAGCAAAGCAGGAACAGACAGAACACCCAGCGGGAGTCTGGGGGCTTCTGTGGAGGAGGGAAGGCAGGCAGGAGTGGGTGCACTTGGACGAGGCCGATTCCAAAACGGAAAGTAGGGGTGAGGTGTCAGATGGGGTGGGGGGGAGGAGGGGGGAACTCAGCCAGAGTCTGGAGAGCACAGCCCCCAGGACCCTGTGGTGACTTGTTTGGGAGCCAGATGGAATATAAATAAATACCCAAATCAAGCCCAGTTAGATCAAACGGTAAAAGAGGGTGGAGAAAGGCTTTCTTACAAAAGACTGTAAATAGCCCATCGGAAGAGAAAGTATCCAGGAGAGGTCATAATGACCACGTGAGCTGATTTATGGGGTGCCTACCCTATGCCAGGCTCTGTTTCAAGTGCTGGATAGGTACTGACTCATTTAATCTGCCCACAACTCTGTGAGACTCTTCTGCTCCTCCCATTTTGCAGGTGAGAAAATTCAAGGTGCAGAGAGATAAAGTAATGTGCACAGCACCACACACAGGTGTGCACAGGTGCACAGGGAAAGTGGCAGAGCTGGGGTTCAAACCTAGGCAGTTGGCTCCGAGCACACCCCGTTAACTATATGCTGAGCTGCTGTTCGATCTGGGTGATTCTAACTGCATAGAAAGCTGAGGTGTATTTTCCCAAGCATCTTGTCTTCCCTCATGTGCCACCCATCCATCACACTCAGCCTCCCAGGCTTTCTCGAGTTCAGGTTTACACCTGCATGGCATTGCCCAGCACGCAAGTACACGCAGACACACACAGACACATGCTCCAAGGTGGACACGGCACCGCCCCTCACCCCCAGGAAACCAAGGGAATCAATTCAGTCAAACGCCATGGACAGATCATGAGACACCGGTTCTTAAAAATAGTAAGGCTTTTCCAAAAGAAGCCAGTACATACAAGTAGCAGCTGGAGCCAAACGACATCTGAGCACTATAGCCAGTAAATTAATTTCATGTGCAAAAAAAACCCGGTTGGCCCTGAGTTAATAAAGATCCCGCCGACATAAAGATCTCATTACGAAACAGACTTCCCTGGCAAGGGTCTCCTTTGCTGAAGCTGTTTTGGATTCGAGCTTCTCCTGGATGCCCTACAAAGATTCCACATCAAATGCAGAAAAGATGGAGCTGTCTAGACATCCCCCTGCATGTAGAAACCACACAGCCCTCACCTCAGGTGCACAGAAATGCGCCCTGTATAGAGTTCACCCCACGCCCAGCCGCTAGCAACTGACAAAACTGGGGAAGTGCCCACCTTCCTGCACAGAGAAGGGCCTTGGCTGTTCTGATTCAGACATAATATTCGGGCTTGTAGGAATTGGTTATTGAGCTTCTAGAAGATCCTGAGGGTCCTTAACAAAAACTAAAGGGGGGAAGGTTTTGTTGTAGAGCCAGCTATCCCCTGGAAGAAGTGGAGAAACATAACGACTCCCTGATGAAATGCAGACTGCTCCAAACCCAACTTTGTAATAATTCAGCCAGGGCTGAGCCCGCATCTCCCTTTGGCATGGCCAGAAAAGAAAGGGCTCAGTAAGGATGCAGGTAATGTAAACAGGAAGGGGGGGGTGGAGTGCTAGTTAATTTCATTGATAACAATATTTATTCTGTGTTCATAAATATTTATCCAGCACCTACTCTGGGGCAGGCACTCCCTAGGAGCTGGGTGCAACAGAGGTGGCGAAAGTAGGTGAGCATCCTATTCAAAACCAGACAAGGCCCCCAAGAAAACACAGGACCAACTCCAGACCACAGGCTAGCCCTGCCCACCTCTCCATCCTCACCCTCTACCACCCTCACTGGGCCACAGCCCCAGGGCTCAGCTGCGTTTGGGACACAGCCCAGCACCTCTCTGCTTTCTGTGCCTTCCCCCCTGAGGGAGGCCCTTCTCCCGGCCTCTGTTCACCTGGCTGTTCACACTTCCGTTCTCAGCTCAGATATCACCTCCTCAGGGGCCCACCCCGCACCTATCGAAACTCACCCGCTCTCCCTCCCTGCCATGAGATGACACGTTTACCTTGTTTACTTCTTTCATGTAACTTACTAAAGTTTTGTTCACGCGTTTTTACTACTGTCTCTTGAGCTAGATTGCCAGCAACGTGAGGACAGGAAACTTAACTGTCTCGTAAGCCACTAAAAACCCAGCGCGCAGAGAGTGCCCGGCAGGCGGTCAGCATCCAGAAGGTTTCTTAAAACTGTGAAAGAAACACTGAGGTTCTGAGATAAACTTTGGGGTAGGGAGGCCTACAGAGGGGTTGGGGGGAAAGCTGGCTCTGAGAAGGTGACAGGTAAGCCAAGGCCAGAAGGATGATGAGGCTCACCAGGCACTTGCGAGAAAAAAGCTCCCCAGGCACAGAAGAAGACATTCCAAGTCCCCAAGACGGGAAAGCCTTGTGCTGGAGGAATTGGAGGAAGGGCATCGCGGCTAAGATACAGATGACAGCGTGTGTGGCTGGAGAAAAAGGCAGGGATGTGTGAAGGAAGGCAGCAGGAAGGCTCCAAAGGGTTTAAAGCAGGTGTGGGACTGCTTTATTTATTTAAAAATTGATATCTGAAAGAGATCACTATGAGGAGAAAACCCAGATGACCTTGCGATGGCAAAATGACCTTTTAGATACAACACCAAAGGCATGACCCGTGAAAGAAATAATTGTTAAGGTGGACTGATTTAAAATTAAAAATTTCTACTCTGTGCAAGAGGCAGTCAAAAGAATGAGAAGACAAGCCCCAGAGTGGGAGAAAGTATCTGCAAAAGACACATCTGATAAAGGACTGTTATGCAAAATATATTAAGTACTCTTAAAACTCAACAATAGGGCTTCCCTGGTGGCGCAGTGGTTGAGAGTCCGCCTGCCGATGCAGGGGACATGGGATCGAGCCCCGGTCTGGGAAGATCCCACATGCCGCGGAGCGGCTGGGCCCGTGAGCCATGGCTGCTGAGCCTGCACGTCCGGAGCCTGTGCTCCGCAACGGGAGAGGCCACGGCGGGGGGAGGACCGCGTACAAAAAAAAAAAACCATAATGACTTCAAACCCACAAAGATGGCTATAATTTTCAAAATTTAATTGAAAAAATAATAATAACGATTGTTGATGAGGATATGGAGAAATTGAAACCCTTGTACTTCGCTGCTGGGAATATGAAATGGTGCAGCCACTGTACAGAAAACTTAAACATAGAATTATCTTGTGACCCAGCAATTTCACTCCTAGGTATATCCCCAAAATAATTGAAAACATGTACTCATATAAACATATGGACATGTGTGGTCATAATACCACTATGCACATTACGCAAAAGGTGAAAAACAACCCAAATGTCCATCGGTAACAGATGAATGGATAAACAAATTGTGACATATACACC
Source organism: Monodon monoceros (assembly GCF_005190385.1). NCBI lineage: Eukaryota > Metazoa > Chordata > Mammalia > Artiodactyla > Monodontidae > Monodon > Monodon monoceros. The sequence goes on from NW_021703766.1 coordinate 39,980,976, forward strand.
CAAAGGAATATTATTCAGCCATAAAACAGACTGAAGGACTGATACACTCGACATGGATGAACCTCAAAACATTATACTCAGTAAAAGAAGCCAGATATAAACAAATCACACATTGTGTTTCCATTTATATCAAATGTCCAGAATAGGTAAATCCATAGGGACAAAACTCTGGTCGGCAATTGCTGGGGCTGGGAATAGGGAGGAATGGTTTGTTTTGCTGTATGCAAATGTCTCGATGCTGCATAGAAGTGGTGGCTGCACAACCCTGAAAATGCACTGAGTGTCACCAAACTGTTTAAAACGGTTAATTTTATGCTTTGGAAATTACACCTCAGTAAATTAATTGAAAAACAAAACAAAACAAAAAATAGCAACTATGTTTAGGGATTGAGCAATGGGTGGATACAGGTGCTGCTTTCTGAGGTGGGGAAGACTGGGGGAAAGTGTTTGGGGATAAAGATTAAGAGTTTAAGTATTGGACATGTTACCCTGAGAAGCCCATGAGTCTGAAGAGCGTTTCCAGGGAAACATTTGGAGATGAGAGTCCAGAACTCAGATGGGAGATCTTAGCTAGAGATAAAAATATGTACATCAGTTTATACATAAAAAAAAATTTTAAACCAAAGATACACATGAGATCAGCTGGGACCACAGTATAGAAGAGAAGAGGATCCAGTATTAAATTCCTGAAAAAGTCCAACATTTAGTGGCTGGGTAAAAGAAGATGCACCAGCACGGGAGGCCGGAAGATACAGAGGTGAAAAGGAACCTTAGTAAGAGAGGGAATGTGGGTGCCATACAGTGGGACAAAATGGACAAGAGAGGTCAACTGTATTGATGCACAGAGAGAGACAGAGACAGAGAGAGAGATGAAACTAGGAAAAAAAAAAAAAACCCAAGTGTGGCAACTTGGCAGCCACCGGGAGGGACAGGAACAGAAGTGAGTCCCTAGGAGTTAAAAAAAAGAAAGTGGAAGTAAAGATACGTGTAGACAATTCAATGTGAGCTTTTATAAGCTCCTACCCCTTTTAAGGGAATTTAAAAAATAAGGAAATGACTGGGGGAGACATGAGGTAAAGAAGGACACTTTCAAAAATATGGGAGCTGGGAATTCCCTGGCGGTCCAGTGGTTAGAACTCAGCGCTTTCACTGCCAGGGCCTGGGTTCAATCTCTGGTCATGGAACGAAGATCCCAAAGCTGGGTAGCTTGGCCAAAAAATATACATATACATGTATATATAAATATATATGTATAGGAGCTATTAGAGCCTATTGAGAAACCAACCTGGACCACTCAGTCAAGAAGGGGAGGTAAGAAATGCAAGGAAGGGGGGCTGCATGAATGTGAACAAGCACAGTCCTTGAGAAGAAGTTTACAAAGAAGGGGAAGAGGACAGAGGAAGAGGAGGGGCTAACCTAAGCAGGTAGATTTGTAGAGCGTTGGAGGTGAAACGCTGAGGGCATTTCTGACCATCCATTTCTATCTTCTTGATGAAAGAGGAAGCAAGGTCCTAGGGCACCTCCAGGCAGCCCAGGCAGTTTCAGCGGGATGGACAAGACCTCAGATGGTAAGTGAGGCGTAGAGGCAAACTTGGCCGCTAGAGAAACAGATGAACAATAACAACTTGCATTTTATAAAGCCTCCATCCTATTTGATTTCCACAGGAACCTCAGAAAGCAGCAGGTTTTAACAGCCCATTTCACAGGCAAAAGAACTCAGAAGGGCTAGAATGAGAACATAAACGTGAGCTTTCTAGATGAAGTCTAAGCTCTTCACTGTCCAGAGTAAACTTGCGCAGAGCCTCCGTTTCTTCCAACAGTCGGCATGGCCATTACAGCTGTCACGTTCAAAGCCCTTCCCTAAGGGCCACACCACCAGACCTTCGCCACCTCTGGAACAGATGTATGGGAGGAAAACCAGAACTCCTCAAAAATGCTCGCATAAACTCAAGTCAACCCTCTCCTCTCTTTGCCAACAAGCCACCTCATGAGGGTGGACGCCACTCTGCACGCCGCCGGCTTCCAAACACGGAACCCAGCATCCATCAGCAACTCTCAAGGCTCTGCTCCCCGTCCAATTCCAACGCTGAGAAAAACAGATCAGTGAATTACCCTGAAGGAGATTGTCCATATGGAGCCAAAAACTCAACCCAAACCAAACAAAGCCAAAAACAGAAACAACACAGAAACAGAAGCCTACAGAGCAGGACCTATCAGGGTTTGTCTAGCACTGTACTGCAGAGGAAGCGGATCTGAGTCTGGGAGAAGCAGTACTGCTCTCCAGTGATACATACTCTGTAATGGGACAGGAACCCATTGTCGTGCCCATGATAACCTGGCTGAGCTCTTCCTTAAAATTCTTCTCCCATGGCTTGAATGCCAAGCTCAACAAACAACCTTCTCTTTCCTAATTATATTGTTTTGGCACCTTCAAACCTCAATTTGGAGGGCCCCAATGGATCCCATTAGTTATTTCACTGTAAAGGTAGAGCCCCGATTAGCACTTTAAAATATGTCTGGAAAGAGTGAGGAAAAAGAAAAGAAAAGAAAACCAGATCACAGCGTTTTGTTGTTGTTGTTTAACTAGAGAAAAGATCCCATGTTAATGAGTTAAATCCTGTTTCTTGCTGCTAGCACATGTCGGGAGTCTAGTAGTATTGACATGCTGGTGAAAGTCTGCTCTGACTTACAGAAATTCCAGAGATTTCAGGGGGAAAGGTACATCTGAATCTGCAAAATGAAGCAAAACAGCTCTGTGGTGAGATGGACATCAGCCCTTCACCTCCTTCAGATCTTTGCTCAAATGTCATTCCTTTCAACAAGGCTCAGGCTGATCACCCAGTTTTAAATTGCACACCACCCCACCCCAGCTGCCAGGCCCCCTCACCCTGCTTCTTTTAAATAGCACTTACACCTTCCAATATACTGTATAATTTATTATTTCATTCACTGGTGTATCCCAAGTCCTTGGAACATGGTAGGTGCTCAATAAATATCTATTGAGTGAATGAATGAATGAACAAAATAAAACAGCTTCCTCAAGTTTCATGAGTGTCTCAACTTTTGTGACTTTGGGCACTTCTATCAGAATGGGGGGTCTTGTCCTAATCATGAAGGAGGAACCCAAAATTTACTGATCACACAGACGTGTCAGTAAAAAATCTGGCCATGCACTCCAGTACATGAATAATTTATTCACATCTTTGGTTAATTCTATATGTGTTACTACATGTGTAATGCACCATGCATATTTTTAACTACCCAACATTTTCAAATTAAATATAAAGTAAAGTAAGTACTCATAGTTTACATTTTCTTTGAGTACCAAAATGAAGCAGCTTCTACTAGAGATTAGACACTAGATACTACCCTACACCGTAAATGAGTATCATGTGCCAAACACATGCACGTGTCACAGTTACCACACTAATCCCCCACATCCATTAGTATTCCCATTTAATGGCTGGGAAAACTGAGGCTCAGGTAAATTAAGTAACTTGATCCGTGTCACCAAGTGGCAGAGCTAGGATAAAAACCTAGGGGAGCCTAACCCCACACCCCATGGGCTGCAGGGCTGGCACAGAGACCCCACCCTGGAGGTAGCAAGTCAAAGGGAAGCAAATCAGGATTACCCAGCATCCATCCCCAACTCACTTTCCACCCAGGTGGACACAGCCAACATGACAGGATCCCCAGCTGGATCCCAGAACAAGCCATCGGCCAGTCCAGACAGAGACCATTTGAATACCCTGCAGACCCACATATCCTTCAAGGCTCTCCATGCTCATGCAAGCACCAGAATCTAAAAATTCCCAAGATCTAGGCAGCAGGAGTGATCAAATTAAAGATTGAGCTATGTCAAAAGCATCTATTCCCAAGGCAACATTTTGTCCCAGTTTGATAGGAACGGTCTCCATTTAATAATCAATACACACCCCTTCCACTCTCAAAATTTTATCACATCTCCCTTTACTCTCATAAGTGCCCTGGTTTGGACAATAAATTATATGGTCACCCAGTCTATACTCTGGCTCAGTGCACACAAGACCGCTCTGATTAGAACAGAAAACGCTGTGGTTTCTGATATTCAGAGAGCACCCCACCTCCTCATCCCACCCTGAGGTCAAAGCAGCAGGCTTGCCATTAGCAGTGACCAACCCCCAGCAACCCGGTTGCCCCTGCATGGAATTCCCACCCGGAACCCCGGGCACTGTGAGCTGGCTGGGCCTGCTGTTCCATAGATCACCCCCACATCGGACACCTCACCTGGTCTCCAGCCCCCGTCAGGTCTCACCACGATAGGAAAGCATCATCACAGACATTAATGGAAGGTTTGCCTGGGGCACTGACACAGGTGATCGGAGCCTCGTTGTATTAGTCAAGTTCACTTGACGAACAGAGCCAGACGACCAGTCACCTGCTTGGGGCCCTGTAGGTGACACCATACCTGGGAAACAATAAGGAAAGGGATGTGTTGGGTCAGCCAGGGTCAGGTCCACCTGCAATGGAGCCTCCATCATGGGAATCTTCCCTGGTATCATCAGGTAGCTCAGATGTCCTTCCTGGGGTCCCTTCCCAGCCAACATTGATCCTGAAGGCCCACGATTTGCTCCAGCCCCCTCCCACTGTCAGCCCCTCCCCGCTGGCCATGCCTTTGCTACAAAGGCCAGCCATCAAGACCCATCCCTGGGAAGTGAGCTGGAGCCTCGTGCTCCTGGGCAAGCAGAAGGGCCTGGAATCCCACCCAAGTGGGCCAGACAGGGCCAAACGGTCCACAGTGAGGTACACCTGCCTGGAGGCTACAGTTTCCCAGGCCAAAAATTAACATCACTTGCTGTCAGAAGCACCCCTAGACCTTTTCCAAATTACCTGGGCCCTAAGAAGGGCCAAGGTCCACGTTCAAGCTTTCTTTATTTTCTCTGCCTCTTGGCTGTGACCTCTGTGCTGAGACAGCTCAGGCAGAGGCGGTGTGGGGGGTTGGAGGTGGGGCAGCTAGACAAATAAAGGGATTTCTGTCCCTTTCTGAGTCTGCTTGCGGGGGAGGGGGCACAGAGTTGATTCTTGACTCTAGCAAGAGTGGATTCCCCTCCTCAAAGCACAGGGAAAACAGAATGATCTAAGATCAAACTTTATTTGGCATGGTAATTCTTTTTTTTTAATTTTTTTTATTGTGGTAAAAGTCACATAATATAAAGCCTACTGTTTTAACCATATTGAACTGCGCACTTCAGCAGCACCAAGTACATTCACATTGCTGTGCAACTCATCATCACCCGTCCCCTGAATTCCTTACCTTCCTAAACTGAAACTCTGTCCGCATTAAACGCTAACTCCCCATTTCCCCTCCCCACCCGTCCACCCTCCTGCCCCTGGCATCTGCCAATGTACTTTCTGACTCTATGAATTTGACTGTTCTAGGTACCTGGTGTAAGTAGAATCAAACAGTATTTGTCTGCACCTACTGTATATTGGAATGGCATGATAATTCTTAAAACTGTAGGAAACTTTTCCATGGTAAAAGAAAAAAAAAAAAAAGCCTAGTCTTTGTTCTTGGTGTGGCTGGTCCCCCCCACCTCACCCCACCCCGGCAGACTGGAGGCTCTGCCTCTCATTAGCTGTGGGGTCTTGGGCAAAGCTGTGCCCTCTGTAGGCCTGGGTTTCCCCATATGTGTGCTCGCGATGACTCTGCAAGCCTCACGGGGGCTGCTGCCCAGGGAAGAGTGACCCCGGCTTCCTATCGGGGGACAACCTGTTTAATCCCACCTGGATTTGCTTCAGTGCTTGGGGGAGAGTGAGGATGGTGGTAGCTTTCTCTGTGGTTCCTTAGCAGCCTAGACCAGGCCTCAAACTTTTCCTCTTAGATCAGAAAGAGCCCGCTCACTGGCAGGCAGTACCCAGGGACTCAAGGATCCAGACTTGATAGAATTGACCTGGACGGTTTTAGAGGGCAATGCGGGCCCGGCTGAGATGCCCAGTTTATCCCTGTGTCCTGGCCTCGGGCTCACCTGTGAGGGTCTCCAAGATCAGCTGCTACACCCCCCCGAGCGGCATTAAAGTAAACAGTGGGTGATGGGGAAGGGATGCTCTCCAGGAAACCCACTGGCTTCACCCCTGACCCTGAATGGTTTGCAGTTGGAGGGTCCCTGTGCCAGCAGTGTTCATGCCCACCCTGGGTGGCTTGGGTACCTGTGCTGACACTATCCTAGCAGACAATATGTGCAGCAGCTCCCGGGCATGGCGAGTTTTGCCCACGAGCAGAAGGAGGAGGTGGGTGCCAGGGAGAGCCTCAGGCCACAGGCTCTCTGACCCCCCAGGCTGTGGACTCTTTGAGAAACCGAATCACCCCATCCTGCAACCATCCCTCAACCAACACTAAACGGTGCGAATCCCTTCATTGATTTTTCTTTACCAAATGCCTTGGCTCACATGTGGGTCCAAAGAGGGCCCACTATCTATGATCTTAATTTTTAAAAGCTGAGGGTGTTGCTCCTGGATTTCCTCTCAGCCTAGGGTAGAAAATAAGAAAAACAGGAATGGAAAAATCTTCGAAGAGAAGATTTGAGACTTGTGATTCACCATGTAATCTATCAGAAGGTAGCCATCCCCGTGCCTCGGGGGTTCAGTCCGTGCACTAGTAAATGCTCGGGGGTGGAGGGTAAAGACAGCAAACCCAGGCTCAGGATTCCCAGGAATAACCAGCCATCAGCCACTGGCCTGTCCCAGCCAATGGAAGAAGTGGTCCTCAGGCCTCCCCTCAGCCCCACTGAAGCTGCCCAGGTACTGAAAACCTAAAAGAATGCATCCCCCAGGCGTTAACCAACACCTTCAGCAAGCATTTGTCCTCTCCTCCCTCAAGAAGTTTATGGACACAGAAGAAATAAATTGAAAACAGTTATTAACATTAAACAACAATATGATCAATATCAAATTATAACAGTACAACACCTTCAGCAAGTATTTGTCATCTCCTCCCTCAAGAAGTTCATAGAGGGACTTCCCTGGTGGCTCAGTGGTTAAGAATCCACCTGCCAATGCAAGGGACATGGGTTCAAACCCTGGTCTGGGAAGATCCCACATGCCAGGGAGCAACTAAGCCTGCGAGCCACAACTACTGAGCCCGTGTGCCACAACTACTGAAGCTCTTGCGCCTAGAGCCTGTGCTCCACAACAAAGAGAAGCCACTGCAATGAAAAGCCCGTGCTCAGCAACAAAGAGTAGCCCCCACTTGCCGCAACTAGAGAAAAGCGCGCACACGGCAACAAAGACCCAACCAACGCAGCCAAAAATTAATTAATTTTTAAAAAATTCATAGACACGGAAGAAATAAATTGAAAACAGTTATTAACATTAAACAACAATATGATCAATATCAAATAATAATAGTAGCTACTAATCTACCCTTTGAGATTAAAAGATTAATTTTATTCTATTGATAAGAAAACTTTATAACTAACATTCATTGGATGCTAATTATAAGTCAGACATATTCTATGTACGATCATCTCACACATAAACCTCATGGCATCATTTGTGGTATGTTCTACTATCAAGTTCATTTTACAAAAGAGGACACTGGAGCCCAGAGAGGTTAAGAAACTTGCCCAAGGTCACACAGCTCATAGGTGGTAGAGTTCACATTTGAACCCAAGCCATCTGACTCAGCCTCTACATTTTACTGCCCCAGGTAAAGGTCAGAAGGTGTAAATGGTTTCCCGTTCACATAGCTGCTACGCTGGGGCCCAGACTGCACCCCAGGCCCTTGGACTTTTAACCTCATGGACAAGTGCGGTATCCACAGTGCATCCTGGACACAGAAGCCCTGGGTGGTGCGTGGTGAGGAGCAGGTTGTACTGCATCCCCAGCAGGATGGACACCCGCCAGCCTCAGGCCCTGCAACATTCTCCATTAGGCGCTTTGGAGACTTGGGCCAGAGGTGGGAACAGCTGGGCTGGCGCTGCATCTCTGACAACCAACATATCAGGAAAAGCCCAGCTGCCCACCCTGCACTCCTGGTCTCAACCCAGTCCAGCCCCTTCATGAAAAACCACAATCCCGTCTCTCTCCCAATTCCTCAACCCAGAGCACTGTCTGCCATCTCCTCTCATCCCTCACACCTTCACAGGGACCGTGGGACATGAATCACTTCCCTCTGTCAAGGTTATATTTTCTTGTTTTAAAAAGAGCACCTATTCTTCTTATTATTCTGAGGATGAAAAAAATTTGCCTCTCTTTTTGGCTTAGAAGGTAGCTGAATTTTTCAATATATGCATGCAAACGAGATATTTCATCTCATGGATTTTATCCCAGTTCTGTCTATGCACATTTTAAATAAATTAAGATGAAATAAATCCATTTTATTATATTACCCAGTGCCATCTCCATGAAATAATGCCCATATTTGTATTTCCTAAGGAATGTTGACGTGGCTAAAAATGTTGCAGCAAGTGTAATCTTTGAGGATTGTGCTGCCAGAAAAAAGATAAATCTAGGCCTTTGTTTAGAGCCTAGAGTGGCGCCACTTTTGATTGAAATGGCCTGAAATATCCATCCCCAAAACATGGACAAGGCAGTAAAGTATACAGAATTGATCACCATTGGCTCAGACACAAAAGTGGTGTGTCTTCCTTTGTTTTCTTAACATCTGTTCTCTCCCTCCCAGCATAAACCACCCCACAGAAATAAATTACGCAGGCTCCCTTTTTCCCGGAAGGAGAGGTGAGGGTTTGCAGGGGCTGGGCCTGAGGTGCCCCGGGCTCTCCCCACTACCCATGCAGCAGCCATGGAGTCTCCAGACCGTCTCTTCCTGGCTCCCCTCAGTACTGGTGCTGACCACAAAAACTCCAGCCTCTCCACTTTCTACTTCCTTCACAAAAGGAAGGGACCCATGTGGATCCTGGGAGAAGAAACCTTACTCTCTTAGCATCTTATTTCCTTTGAAAGGCAGGTGGACAAGCATTGGCGACCACTGTGAAGTCAGTATTGCTGCCAAGCCAATCTCTGAAGCCGGCTGGCACTCAGGGACAAGAAGGGCTCCCTTTCATCCAGGAGGTAAACTGGGATCACAAAGAACGGATGAGACTGAATGACAGCCCAGCCTGTCAACAACCAGAGCCACGCCAAATCCTCCTGACTGGGGCCATGGTTTGCCTAGAACTCAAAGGATAAGGTGGAGGTAAAAAAAAAAAAAAAAAAAAAAAAAAAGCCAAACAAACAAAAAAGCAGCGTGAGGGCAGGCGACTGTGGGCTCCAATCTAAAGCCCTGGCCCACTCATAGAACAGGGAGATCAGCTCGGTGCTCTGTGACCACCTAGAGGGTTGGGACAGGGAGGGTGGGAGGGGAGACGCAAGAGGGAGGGGATATGGGGATATGTGTATACATATAGCTGATTCACTTTGTTCCAAAGCAGAAACTAACACACCATTGTAAAGCAGTTATACTCCAATAAAGATGTTAAAAAAATAAATAAATTTTAAAAATAAAAAAAAATAAAGCCCTGGCCCAGCTCTCCCACTCTTCCTCCTTCTTCTCGACCACGCCTGACATTTTTCACTCTCCACCTGGTATTACATGCAACATATGCTGGATGGATGGACAGGAAAACAGAGTATTCCATTGTACCCAGATGTACCACTCCGGGTATAGTAAACAACGGTAATAATTGCTGGCCCTCTACACAACAGGCAGGGGCCTCACCCATTAGCACACCTGCCCATTAGCACATCAGCCCTCAAGGCCAAAACAAAGGTTCCCATGTGCCTGAGCATCACAGCTAAGGAACTTTGGCTCTTACTGTGACTGTGCTTGTGGGTATGATTCCCATGCTTTCTGGCAAAAATAAAATGCCTCATTAGAGCAGCCTGCCAGGTTCCCCAGCAAGAACCCAACACAAACGTACAGCAGCCTCCCTATTAGGAGCCTGTTTCCCATCTCGGGAGACTCCAGAACAGGCAAGCGCTTGTGCTTGCCAGAGTCTCCAACAGCTGGAAAGATACATACAACGGAGCAGAAAAAAGTTTCCCTTGCAGGGGCAGGTATTGTATCAGGCACTGATTGTGATACTGACCAGGGTTCTTGGCCTTCCCCAACCAACAGAAATTGATTAGAGGCCAGACAAGAAATTCAGGCAAGGCTTTATTGGGGCCCCTGCTGCAGCAGTGGGGAGCGAAGAAAACAAGTAACAGGTTCCCTTGTTCACTTGCTCCCCAAGGTGGGGCGAACTGGTACCTTATATGGAGTGAGGGTAGGGATGTGTCCAGGGGTCGGGCCAGAGGGGTGGCTTAGGTGTTTTGCCCACCCCTTTGGTGGTGTTGAGTGCAGGGGGCATGCTCAGCACCCTGCTTTTGCTCCCACCCTGTTTTTACTGCTGGCTCTTCAGAAGTGGCAGTTGGGGTTTTTTGTTCTTTTTGTATCTTGTTGTCCAGAATTTGCCCCAACACGCACGCAGTTATTTTTAGTCCCTTATAGTTTCTTTGTATTTTGTTGCTCAAAGATATGTTTGTCCAGGTGCAAGCACTGCAGCACAGGGTCCCAGGTCCCAGCCTGTCTCAGTTGAAGAAAAGGCCTCCAGACCCTTTTGTGGGCACATTCATCAAGGCGACCTGTACTTCCTGTTCCCGGGGACTTTCTCAGGGAGGCCTGATAGCAAATCCCCAAACCTCCAGTGTCTGCAGGCCCAAGTGATATTCTGGGCTGGCTCCTCTCTCCACTGCTATTAGTGTCAATTAAGTTCAGCCTGACAGACCACCTTTGACAAAATGCTGTAAGCACAAGGACATAAACAACGCCAAAGCCTTTGGAGTTGATATATGGTTGCATTTAATAAACATTTGTTTGCATATTTTTATCATGCTAATGAATATAATTACTTTAATTTATGTCATCAAGCTAGGATTCTGTTCTGATCTATACGTCACTTGAATGTTTGGTGTTAGCATTTTGCACACATTGGCAATTTGAAGAAAGGGAAGGATCAGCCCCTCCTACAAGAACTTGGAGCAACCTTCCACAGTTGAAAGCATCCTTGTGGCAGCTAAACACAGATCTGCAGCTGGGGGTCCTGGCTGAGCACACCCAGAAGGGCGGATAGCCTTTCCACTTCCCAGAAACTCTTCTCCAGAAAACACACATTTTTACTTCCCTGTAATCTCCCCGAATGGAGGCCTCTGAGCACTTACCCCAGCACAATGTCCAACACACAGTTGTGGGGAAAAAAAGTTTTAATCATAGTTTTACTAATTATAAAAGTAATACACGTTTATTTTAGAAAATTTGAAAAACATAGACCACAAAGAGATTGGCTGAAGTTGATGAGCTAAACTTCTATTCTCAAAATACTTAGGAAAAAAAAAAAATTATATATATATATATATATATATATATATATATATATATATATATATATATATCTCCATCCTTCTAAACTGCACTGGATACAGGAAGGGATATTCTTGGTAGATCAGAAGGCATGAGAATTCCCTGAAGTGTAAAAAAAGGATAGAATCTGATAAGGAAAATATATGCTTAGAAAAGAACCACAGCAAATGGTGCAAGGGTGACAGGGATGTGTCAAGCTTGGGGCTGGGTCGGGGGTGGGGTGGTGGGCACCCCTGGAGCACCTACAGAGCATTGGTTGAGAACTGCACTAAGAGAGGTCAAGCGGGTCACCCTTAACCACTTCCTTCCCATGGCCAATATGTCAAGCATCACTCTGGATAGACACTAGCCTGCAGGAAAGGCAATGTTCTTGACTACCTCCTCCAGAGAAGCAGGACTGTGCCTGGGTAACCAGAGCCTTTACTCAGTAGCATGGGCCAGCCGCTTCTCATACACACAATACATGGGGGCAAGCTACAGAAAAAGATGAAAAATTAACTGAAGCACCAGGCCTGAGACTTCTGCTCCCACCCAGAGATACCACGCAGCCAGAAGTGCTGGAGAGGGGGATCACACCATAACAGCCGTACCAGACCAACAAGTAATCTCCTTCCACATGGTGCCTGAGGGTCCCCTTCCTCACTCAGAGATACCATGAAGCCAGAAGACCTCTGGCAAAAGGGACCCTGCCACAACCATCACATGGCCCAGGACACATTTTCCATCCCCCACAGGCAGGGGGCAACCTGCCACACAGCACCCATCCTGGGAAGTGTTCTTTGTCTCTGGGGAAAATCCTCTCCCAGCAAGATTTACCAGATGGTCCAGCCTGGGGAAGCTTCTTCTCATTCAAAGAGCACCAGTGGAGACCAATGGGAGCCCCTATGGGAGGAGATAAATCAAGCAGAGCAAAATAACACCATATAGGCTCTGAAAATCAGACTGACATTGAAACTGTAGCCCACAAAAGTTGGCCAGAGCCTGCATGCCAAGCCTAAACAAGGTGACTGCCTGCTAAAATGTTTAGGATATAATAATCCAAAGACATCCATTAGAAAAAAATCTCAGTAAAGAAACATGACTTATTAAAAAGAACTAAATGGAAATTATAGAAATGAAAAAGTTAATAATGGAATTTTAAAATTTGCTGGATAGGCTCAATATTGAATGGAAATGACAGAGAATAAAATCAATAAACTCGAGGACAGACCAAGAGAATTTTCCCAATCTGAACAACAGGCAGAAAATAGATTGAAAAAAATGAACAGAGATTCAACTATGTGTGGACAAAAGCAAAAGATGCAAGATTTGTATAACTGGAAGAGGAGAAAGAGAGTAGGGCTGAAAGAGTATCCAAAGAAATATGGCTGAAAATTCCCCAGATTTGGTAAAATACATAAACCCACAGATTCAAAAAAGTGAGTAAACTTCAAGTAAGATAAACGCTCCCCCTCAAAAAAGATCCATGCTAAGACACATTGTAATTAAATTTCTGAAAGCTAAAGACAAAGGAAAATCTTAAAAGCAGCAGGAGAAAAACAGCACATTACCTAAGGAGAATACCGAATCAAATGACCAGACTTCTCATCTAAAACCATGGAGTCCAGAAGGAAACAGCTGAAAGAAAAGAATTCTCAAATGAGAATTCTGTATCCAGCAAAACTATCCTTTGGGAATGAAGGGAAACAAGCAAACAAAAAATCCTCAGACAAAGGAAAAACTAAAAGAATTTATCACTAGCAGACCTACCCATAAAGAATGATTAAATGAAGTTCTTCAAATAGAAAGAAAAAAAATAAAAGGAGATATCATGAAAGATTGAGAAGGAAAAATGAATAATGGAAAGGGTAGAAATATGGATAAATACAATAGACTATCCTCCTCCTTATGAGTTTTCTAAATCACATGTGGTGATTGAAGCAAATACTATAACATCGTCAGCTATCCAGAAAAATAGTTAAAGCTGGGGATATTTTTCAAAAGGGAGGACTGAATATAAGTAAGGTTTCCACACATTACTCAAAGTGTTAAAATGTTAAAAAAAAATTTTTAAAAATTTTTAAAAAGTGTTAAAATGTTGATATTAGTAGACTATGATAAATTACATATTGATATTGTGATACCCACTGTAACAACTAAGAAAACTATACAAAATGATAACTCAAAAGCACTATAAATAGATAACCAACAAGAACCTACTGTATAGCACATAGAACTATACTCAGTGTTTTGTAATGACCTATAAGGGAAAAGAATCTGAAAAAAATAGATCTATATGTATGTATAACTGAATCACTTCGCTGTACACCTGAAACTAACACAACATTGTAAATCAACTCTACTTCAATTTTTAAAAAAAACACTATAACTAAATCAAGATTAAATCTTTTAAAATCTTCAAGTGACCCATAGACAGGCAAGAATGGAGAAACAGAGGGAAAAAATAGAAAACAAAATAAAAGAAAATGGCACACTTAAGCCCTAACACACCTTAAATGTAAATGACTTAAATATATCAAATAAAGTCAGAGATTGGAAGGGTGGATAAAAATAATAACCCAAATATATGCTGTTTACAAGCAACTCACTTCAAATTCAAAGGCATAAGTATGTTAAAAAAATAAGAGGATAGTAAAAATATACCATGATAATATATTAATTTCTAAAAAGCGGGAGTGGCTATATTAATATCCAGTGAAGTAGACTTCAGAGACAAGAAAATTACTATAGACAAAGAGGGACATTACACAGTGACAAAAGGATCAATTCACCAGGAGGACAAAATAATCCGAAATTTGTGCACAGACAACAAAATTTCAAATACATGAAACAAAAATTGATAGTGCTTAAGAGAAAAGAGAAATAAATAAATACACAATTATAGTTAGGGACTTCAATATGTCTTTGGCAACTGATAAACTACCAGACAAAAAATTAGCAAAGATAGAAAAGATCTGAACAACAAAATAAACCAACAAATTCTTTCTTACATACAGTAAGTCCGCTACATTCAAACGAGTTCCATTCCGAGAGGGTGTTCGCAAGTCCAATTTGTTTGTAAGTCCAACAAAGTTAGCCTAGGGATCCAACTAACACAATTGGCTATATAGTACTGTACTGTAATAGGTTTATGCTTTTCACACAAATAGTACATAAAAAACAAACACAGGGCTTCCCTGGTGGCGCAGTGGTTGAGAGTCCGCCTGCCGATGCAGGGGACGCGGGTTCGTGCCCCGGTCCGGGAAATCCCACATGCCGCGGAGCGGCTGGGCCCGTGAGCCATGGCCGCTGAGCCTGCACGTCTGGAGCCTGTGCTCTGCAACGGGAGAGGCCACAACAGTGAGAGGCCCGAGTACCGCAAAAAAAAAAAAAAAAACACAAAAAATAAAGAAAACGTTTTTAATCTTACAGTACAGTACCTCGAAAAGTACAGTAATACAGTACAACAGCTGGCATACAGGGACTGGCATCGAGGCAAGAAGAGTTATTGACTGGAAGAGGGAGAGGAGGTGGGAATTGGTAGAGCTGAAAGATCATCAGCAATAGGAGATGGAGGGCAAGCTGCAATTTCACTCACACCTGACGTTGATGGCACAGGTTCGGTTCCTTGATAGGTTCAATTCTATCTACCCTCTTGAAAAAATGATCCAGTGATGTCTGGGTAGTAGCTCTTTTTTTCTCATCATAGATGACACTGTAGCACTGGATTGCATTCTGAACAGCTGCTGCAGTCTTCATGTACCATTCAATGTTCGAGTCCTGTGCCTCAAAAACTAACAGTGCCTTCTCAGATAAAGAACATCCCCTTGCCATTTTCTGCATCATGAATCTCTTCGGTTCTTTAGTTACTTCTTCTTCTTCTTGTCTCTCTTCATCCTTTCTCTGGGCCTCCTGTTCCATCAGGTCTTCATTAGTAAGCTCCTCGTGCTGCACAGCAAGGAATTCAATGAAGTCGTCTTCTCGCAGATCTAGCTCCAGCTTCTCACTGAGGGTCACTAAGTTGCTGAAGACCTCTTTGGACTCCTCATCCACCTCAAATCCATGAAAATCATGAACAAACCACAGGCAAAGTTTCTTCCAAACCCCATTCATGGTGATGGCCATAACCTCACACCAAGCAAAGTCAATGTTTTTTATGGCCTTGTAGATGTTATAGTCCTTCCAAAATTGTCACGAGGTTGTTCCTGATTCACCACTTGCCTTTACTCCCTGACAAAAAAATGTGACGTAAATAATATTTCTTGAAAGTATTCTTGAAAGTATTCTTGAAAGTAGCAGATGTACTACTTTGATGTTGGAATGAAAGTCGCCCATGAATGGGGTGTGGCTCAGAGCATTGCTGAGCAGCAAAAGAATGTTGAATGGGACATACTTCTCCAAGCAATATTTCTCTACCACTGCGATAAAGTGGTGGAAAAACCAGTCCTGATAAATGGCCTGTGTAACCTAGGCTTTGGGGTTACTCTTCCACACAACAGGAAGAGAGCCCTTGGCTACGTTTTTAAGGGCTCTTGGGTTCTCTGAATGATAAACAAATAGAGTCTTTGGCTTCATATTGCCAGAAGCACTGCCACCAAACAGCAGAGTTAGCCTATCCTTTGCTGCTTTATACTCTGGTATCAATTATTCCTCCTTACTGATATAACTTTGGTCTGGCATCCGCTTCCAGTACAGACCTGTCTCATCCACTTTAAAAAGCGGCTTGGGTAAATACGTGCCTGCATCAATAATTTCTCAAAGCATTTCAGGAAATTCTCAGGCAGATACCGTATCTGCACTTGCTGCCTCACCACTTACTTTTATGTTGTAAAGGTTGAATCTAGCCTTGAACCAATGAAACCAGCCATGGCTGGCATTAAAAGATGCACCTTCTGATTCTCCGCCATGTTTCTTCTTCAAGTCTTCATAAAAGCTTTTAGCTTTCTCTTGCATCAGCATTAAGCTGAGCGGGACTCGATGCTGATGCTGATCCTGCATCCGCACACTGAGAAGTTTCTCCATCTCCTCCATCATTTTCCACACTTCTTGGATATTATTGTCGACATCATTGGCACAGCAGACTTCACATGTTCCACGATCCTGTCCTGTTCTTTAGAATCATGCCGATGGCTGAACAATTCATGTTATAAGAACAAGCGACGTCTACCATCTTTTCGCCTCACTCCACTCTCTCAATTATTTTCACTTTTGTTTCCATCGTTATCGCTTTGCACGTCTTAGCAGTACAAGCTACATCACTGCTGCTTTTACGCTTGCATCGGAACACCCTGGGCTTGAAATAAAGATACTGTACTACCGTACCCTATACATTACTATAAAGTACACAAAAGCACAACCACTGTAGAGGATGCACACACATGACAACGTACACCAGATATGTGAACTAACTTATGTGACTGGACATGCGAACACACGTTTGCATCTTTGAAAGTTTACAACTTGAAGGTTTGTATGTAGGGGACTTAATGTATATAAAATACTCCACACAACAACAGTGGCATATACATTTTTTCAAAGGGCTCACGGAATATTCACCATAACCAAATAATGGGACCATAAAACAAACCTCAACAAATACAAAACAATTTATGTTATACAAAGTATGTGTTCTGACCATATCAGAATCAAACTAGAAATCAAATAATGAAAAAGGAAGGAAGGAAGGAAGACACAAATTCCATACAATCTACTCCAGAAAAAAACAATAAGAGGAAACACTTCCAAACTCATTTTACAAGGCCAGCATTACCCTTCTACCAAAACCAGACAAAATAGTAAAAAAAAAAAAAAAAAGAAAGAGAAAATTGCAGACTAACAAACTTAGACACAAAAATGCTCAACAAAATATTAGCAAGTCAAATCTAGCAATGTATTAAAATAATTACCCACCATGACAAAATGAATTCTGTTCCAGATATGTAAAGCTGGTTCACCATTCAAAAATCAGTCAATGTAATCAACCATATCAATAAGCTAAAGAAGAAAAACTGTGTGATCATATCAATCAAAGAAAAACATTTGACAAAATATAATACCCGTTTAGGATAAAAACTCTCAGCAAGTTAGGACTAGAGGGGAACTATCTCAGCTTGATAAATACCATCTACAAAAACACTATAGCTAACATCAAACTTAATGGCAAAAGACTGAGTGCTTTCTCTCTAATATCAAGAACAAGGCAAGAATGTCACTCTCTCCACATTTATTCAACATATTACTGGGAGTTCTAGCCACCGCAAAAGGAAATGAAAAGAAACAAAAGGCATACAGATTGGAAAGGAAGAAATAAACCATCCTTATTTGAAAATGATATACTTATCTACAGAGAAAGGGTTTTTCAAAACATTCCAAGAACAAATAAGTGAGTTTAGTAAGGTCACAGGATAAAAGATCTACACAAAAATCAATTGCATTTCTATATATCAACAATTAACACATAGAGACCAAAATTTAAAACGCAATACCACATAAAATCACTCCAAGGAAAATGATACATTTAGGTATAAATTTACAAAAGATATCCATGATCCAGATGCTAAAAATTACAAAACGCTAGTAATGAAATCAAAGACCTAAATACGTGTAAAGACATACCACATTCACGGATTATAAGACTCAAGATAGCAAAGATATCAATTCCCTCCAAACTGATTTATAGTTTTAATGCAATTTCTATCAATTTATACGGAAAAAATAAATTCTAAAACTTATCTGGAAAGGCATAAAACTTAGAATGACTAAAACAATCTTGAAAAAGAATAAAGATAACAAATAAAAGACTAAATAAGGAATTGCTCTGCCTGATAACAAAGCTTACTATAGAGCTACAGCAATCAAGACAGTGTGTTACTGATGGAGGGGATAGACACACAGATGGAACACAATAGAGAACCTAATAATAGACCCACACAAATATGCACAAATGATTTTTAACACCACCATTCAGTGGTGCTGGAGCAAGTAAAAATTCATAGGCAAAAACCAAGCCCTTCACATCTTAAAAAAAAGAGACTCAAAATATATTATGGACTTAAACATAAAAGATAAAACTTTCAGAAAAAATATAGGAGAAAATTTGGAGGATCTATGGCTAGGCAAGCATTCTTTGACTTGACACCAAAAGCATGATCATAAAAGGAAAAATTTATATATTGGACTTCAGAAAAATTTTTAATTTTTGCTCTGCAAAAGCCCATGTGAAGAGGATGAAAAGATATGCCATAGATAGGGAGAAAATACTTTCAAACCATATATCCAACAAAGTACTAGTTTCTAGTACATAGAAAGAACTCTCAAAACTCAACAGTAAAAATACAAATAATTGAATTAGAAAATGAGCAAAAGACATAGCATCATTTCACTGAAGAGTACAGACAGCTGTCAAATAAGCACACGAAAATTCAGTCAACATCATTAGCCTTTAGGGAAATGTAAATTAAAAGCACAGTGAGGTATTACTACACACCTATCAAGGTGGCCAAAATAAAAAATAGTGGCAATACCAAATGCAAGTGAGGATGCACAGAAACTGGGTCACTCATACATTGCTGATGGGAATACCAAAAGGTAAGCCACTCTGGAAAACTCTTTGGCAGTGTCTTAAAGAACTAAATATGCAGCTACCATGTGACCCAACAACTGTACCCATAGGTATTTATCCCAAAGAGAGAAAATTTATGTTCGCATAAAAACCTGTACATAAATGTTTATAGCAGATTTATTTGTAATAGCCAACACAGGAAACAGCCCAGGTGCCCTTCAACAAATAAATGGTTAAGCAAACTGTGGTATATTCATACCCTAGAATACTACTACCCAACAGAAAAAAAGGAATGAGTATTGATTACATGCAACACCTCTGATACATCTCTAGGGAATTAAGCTGAGTGAAAAAAGGTCAATCCCAAAGGGTTACATACTAGGTATATAGTTCCATTTATATAACATTCTTAAATAGCAAAATTATAGAAATGGAGAACAGATTCTTGATTGTCGGGGCTATAGCCAGCCAGCCGGCTGTGGGCATGTGGAAAAGCAGGGTAAGGGATCCTTACAGTGTAGAACTGTTATGTATCTTTTGAGTAGTTCAATGTCAATATCTTGGTTGTTATATTACACTGTAGTTTTACCAGATGTTACTATCGGAAAAACTAGGTAAAGAGTACATGTGATGTCTCTCTTTTATTTCTTACAACTGCATATGAATCTATGATTATCTCAACATTCTTAAGTCATAGCCACTTGGAAAACATTTTGACAGTTTCTTGTAAAGTTCAGCATATAATTACCATATGACCTAGCCATACCTAGAATACCTACTTCAAGGTATTCACCCAAGAGAAATGAAGACATAGGTCTACACACACAAAAAAACTTATATGTAATTTTTCATGATCACCGGCATTTAGAAACCACCCAACTGTTCATCAACCAGTAGCACATCTATACAATGGAATTCTACTTAGCAATACAAAGGAAGAAGCAATGGACATATTGCAACAACATGGATGAAGCCCAAAAGCCTTGTGCTGAGTGAATGAAGCCAGACTGGAAAGGATACATATTGTATGATTCATTTTATGTCACATTCTGGAAAGGCAAGACTCTACGGATGGAAAATAAATCGGTAGTTCTCAGGGTAAGGGGAGCAGAATGACTGAAAAGGAGCCCAAGGGAATTTTGGGTTAAAAGAAATAATGTACATGTAGATCATGGTGGTATTCACACACTGTCTACACTTGTCAAAATTCATTAAACTATAAGTATGAAAAAATTAACTAAGGATCCTAATTATGAGATAATGATGCAGCCAAAAACTACCAAACATTTGAGGAAACCTAGCCAAACAATGAGGGGCACCAAATTCAATAAACAGAAAAATAATTAGTGTAAATTGAGTCAATAGACAAGTAGAAATCAACTTTAAATGAAGTATTAACAAAATACTATATCTTCAGAGTAACTATGAAAATGGCTATTTCAAACAATCAACTTGAGATCTTGTGAAGAAAAACATAACAGCTAAAATTTAAAAGAAGAAACTCAACAACAGGTTAAATAGAGAATAGACACACGTGAAAAGCAAATTAATGCACTGAAATACTGATTCCCCTGAATAAAACACAGGACAAAAAGATAGCAAAAAAGGAAGGAAGGAAGTGGTGGAGGGAGAAAGGGAGGAAGGAAGGGAGGGATGGTGAGAGATAGACTTTGAAGGTAGATCCAGAAGTCCTGAGATCTTCCTAATTCCAGAGGCGAAACAGAGAGAATGGAATGGAAGAAAAAGGCAGAGAAATAACACGTGAAAAATCTCCTGAAGAAAAATTGAAATGGTCCATAAATACTAAGCAGAATAAAAGAAAAAACTGTAATTAAAATTACATCTGTGAAATTCAGAGAGCCAAGTAAAAGCCCTAAAGTCTCCCAGAAAAAAAAAAAAAAAAATGTTACCTGTAAAAGAAAAAGGATCAAAAACAAAACAAAAAACAACAAGGATCGCGCTGGCAACTGATTTCTTTTCAGCAATTCAGAATACTGAAGAGCAACATTATAAAATTTCTGAGAAAATAATTATATTGAATTTACATTTCTATATCCAGCCAAAATATCAGTCAAGCATTTTAAATCATTCAACGACTCAAAGTTTACCACACACAAATCCTTCCTGGAAGAATTACAAGGAGATGTATTGAAGCAAGATAAAATAAAGTAAGACCCAAGACTATTGGAAGATAAAAATAGTGCACAAAGAATTTGGTAAAATTTATAGTTGAGTCTAAATAATCGAAAGAAAATTATACAACAAACGGGGAATAAAACTTCAACAGATAACATACAGGAGGTGACAGGGGACAGTGGGAAAGAAATAGTAGGGAGAAGATCTCAATTAAATCTAGAGACAAAAATAAAATCTAATCAATATTTTCAGAGTAAATACAAACAAAATTTTTTAATGCTTTAACTGCCAAAATATTGGAGAGAAAACATGTATGTAAAATGTGTAGGAAAAGTTGTAGAGGGACAGGTGCTGGTAATGTTGAGTCCCTGTGGGGGAGATACAGGGGAGGACTGAGGGGTTGGTCTGAGGGATTTCAGCTTTATCTGTAGTATGCTCATTTTTACAAGAATGTGTTTGTGTACTTTTGTGATGTTTAACAAAATAAAGTAAATAAATATAAAGCACAGAGAGAATGATAAATGTCATCACTGCCCAGAGATAATAAATTTTAACTCTGTAGTGCTTCTCTATCTAGGTTTATTTACTCACACATACACAATTTAGAGATAAATAGAGATAAATTAGAGATAACTTTATATGTATTCACATACAGCAGGGTTTCCTATCTTTTTATAAAATTAAGCTTTTATATTTATTGACGTTTTGCAGTTCTTCCATACATTCATAACATATTTCCATACCAGTAAATAGTCTTCAACAGCATTATTTTTAATGGCTGAATAATATTCCATACTTTATGCACCATGATTTATTTAACAATTTATTGGATCAAGATGCTGGAGGAGTAGGACGTGGAGCTCACCTTCTCCCACAGAAACATTAAAAATACATCTACAGGTGGAACGATGCACACAGAACAGCTACTGAATACTTACAGAAGGGTATTCAGACTCCTGAAAAGACATAAAAACCTCCATGCAACCAGGCAGGAATAAAGGAAAAAGAAAAAGAAGGAATAGAGATAGAGCCTGCGCCCCAGGGAAGGAGTTTGTTAAGGAGGAGAGGCTCCCACACCCAGGGAAGTCTCCTCACTGGCAGGGAGATCAGACTGATGGAGGGGGAGCTTCTGAGCCTAGGAGAGCAACCTGTTTGTGGAAGGCAAAACGGAGAGTGACCTGCACAGAGGGTCAGCACTGCTTCCTTGCACTCCCCAGCCTGAGACACTCCTCTGTCAGTGTGGGTGGGGGCTGAGTGCTGAAGCTCCGGCTTCAGAGGATGGACCCAGGGAGAGGACCAGGGCTGGCTGTGGGGAAACAGCCTGAAGAGGCTGGGCTGTGGCAACTAAGGGTGTACACGGAAGAAGCCTGGGCCTGCCAGGGAGGCAAGGCTCCATATTCGGGGACACATGAGGAGAGGGGCAGGACTACCATAAGAGCTTCTTTTCCTGTGAGCACTCCCAGGGAACAGGACACCGCCTACAAGAGCTCCCAGGGCAGGCGCAAGTCACCACCACCATCATGGGCTCCAGAGGCGGGCATGGGCCAGACCCACGAGCAGACCCCAGGCCCTGATCCTGCTGTCCTGGGAGGACACAGATAGCACCTGCCCCTAGGAAATCCATGAGCAAGCGCCAAGCCCTGCCCCCAGTGTCCCAGGAGAGGCCAAGGGCGCTGTGGGACCTGCACACCCCATATCAAGGGGATAATGGTCAGCACACACTGAGGGAAGAGGCAGCAAACATCCAAATTAAAAGCAGCCCCTCGATTCCAGAAAAGAGGGCTGAGTAGAAGAACTTGAGCTCACCTCCTCTCATAAAGACACCAAAATCACAACTAACTGCTGAACAACCATCCATAAAAAAGACTGGAACCTACCAAAAAGATATTTTACATTCAAAGACAAAGAAGAAGCCACAGTGAGGCAGCAGGAGGGGCACTTTCATCACATAATCAAATCCCATACCCGCCGGATGGGCGACCCACAAACTGGAAAATAATTATATTGCAGAGGTTCTCCCACAAGAGGGAGAGTCCTGAGCCCCACGTCAGGCTCCCCAGCCTGAGAGTCTGGTGTCAGGAGGAGGAATCCCCAAAGCATTTGGCTTTGAAGGCCAGTGGGGCTTGAGTGCAGGATCTCCACAGGACTGAGGGAAACAGAGACTCCACTCTTGCAGGGCGCACACAAGTTTTCACATACACTGGGACCCAACACAAAGCAGTAACAACTCCATAGGAGCCGGGACTAGACCTACCTATGAGTCTTGGAGGGTCTCCTGAGGAAGTGGGGTCAGTTGTGGCTCACTGGGAGGGCAATGACACTGGTGGCTGAGGCCCCAGAGAATATTGATCAGTGTGAGCTCCCCCAAAGGTCGTCATTTTGGCATCAAGGCCCAGCCCTACCCAACAACCTACAGGCTCCAGCGCTGGAAAGCCCCAGGCCAAACAGCCAGCCGGATAATCCGGAACACAGCCCCACTCACCAGCAGACAGGGTACTTGAAGCCATACTGAACTCACAGCCACCTAGTGACCCCACTTGACACGGCCCTGCCCACCAGATGGACAAGACCCAGGTCCACCCACCAGTGGTCAGGCACCCAACCCCTCCCACCAGGAATCCTGAGCAAGCCTCGGAACCAGCCTTACCCACCAGACGGCAGATACCAGAAGCAAGAGGAGGTACAGCGCTCCAGCCAGCAGAAAGGAGAACACAAACACAGAAAGTTAGACGAAATGAGATGGCAGAGAAATATGTTTCAGATGAAGGAACAACATAAAAACCCACAATAACAACTAAATGAAGAGGAGATACTTAACAATTTATTATTGGATATTTAAGTAGTTTTCAATTTTTTGCTAATTTAAATAACACCACAATGGACATCATTATACATGGATCTGTGTGCACATCTATGATTATTCCACTTGAATTTCTAGAAAATCAATCAGAATATACACATTTTTAAGACATTTAATGTTTATGGCAAAACTATCTTGCATAAAATATATCTCATCTAATATGGAATAAAATCATCTTCATCAAACTTCCTTCAGCATTTATAGTATTTTTTCTAAATTTCTGACAATAAGTTAAGACTATTCAGAAAAACTACAATGTGAGACTTCCAGGAAGATGGCGGAAGACTATGGCGCGGAGATCACCTTCCTCCCCACAGATACACCAGAAATACATCTACACGTGGAACAACTCCTACAGAACACCTACTGAACGCTGGCAGAAGACCTCAGACCTCCCAAAAGGCAAGAAACCCCCCCACGTACCTGGGTAGGACAAAAGAAAAAACAGAGACAAAAGGATAGGGACGGGACCTGCACCGGTGGGAGGGAGCTGTGAAGGAGGAAGGGTTTCCATACACTAGGAAGCCCCTTCGCGGGCGGAGACTGCGGGTGGCGGAGGGGGAAAGCTGCGGAGCCGCGAAGGAGAGCACAGCAACAGGGGTGCAGAGGGCAAAGCAGAGAGATTCCCACACAGAGGATCAGTGTCGACCGGCACTCACCAGCCCGAGAGGCTTGTCTGCTCACCCGCAGGGGCGGGCGGGGCCTGGAGCTGAGGCTCGGGCTTCGGTCGGAGCGCCGGGAGATGACTGGGGTTGGCGGCGTGAACACAGCCTGCAGGGGGTTAGTGCACCACGGCTGGCCGGAAGGGAGTCCGGGGAAAAGTCTGGAGCTGCCGAAGAGGCAAGAGACTTTTTCTTCCCTCTTTGTTTCCTGGTGCGCGAGGAGAGGGGATTAAGAGCGCTGCTTAAAGGAGCTCCAGAGGCAGGCGCGAGCCGCGGCTAAAAGCGCGGACCCCAGAGACAGGCATGAAACGCTAAGGCTGCCGCTGCCGCCACCAAGAAGCCTGTGTGCGAGCACAAGTCACTATCCACACCCCCCTTCCGGGGAGCCTGTGCAGCCCGCCACTGCCAGGGTCCCGTGATCCAGGGACAACTCCCCCCGGAGAACGCACGGCGCGCCTCAGGCTGGTGCAACGTCACCCCGGCCGGTGCCTCACGCTGGTGCAACGTCACGCCGGCCTCTGCCGCCGCAGGCTGGCCCCGCACTCAGTGCTCCTCCCTCCCCCCGGCCTGAGAGAGCCAGAGACCCCGAATCAGCGGCTCCTTTAACCCCGTCCTGTCTGAGCGAAGAACAGACGCCCTCAGGTGACCTACACACAGAGGCGGGGCCAAATCCAAAGCTGAGCCCCTGGGAGCTGTGAGAACAAAGAAGAGAAAGGAAAATCTCTCCCAGCAGCCTCAGAAGCAGCGGATTAAAGCTCCACAATCAACTTGATGTACCTGCATCTGTGGAATACGTGAATACACAACGACTCATCCCAAATTGAGGAGGTGGACTTTGAGAGCAAGATTTATGATTTTTTCCCCTTTTCCTCTTTTTGTGAGTGTGTATGTGTATGCTTCCGTGTGAGATTTTGTCTGTAGAGCTTTGCTTCCACCATTTGTCCTAGGGTTCTATTAGTCCGTTTTTTTTTTCTCTTAATAATTATTTTTTATTTTAATAACTTTATTTTATTTTATTTTAGTTTACTTTATCTTCTTTCTTTCTTTTTTCCTTCCTTCCTTCCTTCCTTCTGCCCTCCCTCCCTCCCCCCCTCCTTTCTTTCTTTCTACTTCTACTAATTCTTTCTACTTTTTCCCCCCTTTTCTTCTGAGCCGTGTGCATGAAAGGCTCTTGGTGCTGCAGCCAGAAGTCAGTGCTGTGCCTCTGAGGTAGGAGAGCCAACTTCAGGACACTGGTCCACAAGAGACCTCCCAGCTCCACATAATATCAAATGGCGAAAATCTCCCAGAGATCTCCATCTCAATAGCAGCACCCAGCTTCACTCAACGACCAGCAAGCTACGGTGCCGGACATCCTATGCCAAACAACTAGCAAGACAGGAACACAACCCCACCCATTAGCAGAGAGGCTGCCCAAAATCATAATAAGTCCACAGACACCCCAAAACACACCACTAAACATGGACCTGCCCACCAGAAAAACAAGATCCAGCCTCATCCACCAGAGCACAGGCACTAGTCCCCTCCACCAGGAAGCCTACACAACCCACTGAACCAACCTTAGCCACTGGGGACAGACACCAAAAACAACGGGAACTACGGACCTGCAGCCTGCAAAAAGGAGACCCCAAACACAGTAAGATAAGCAAAATGAGAAGACAGAAAAACAAACAGCAGATGAAGGAGCAAGATAAAAACCCACCAGACCTAACAAATGAAGAGGAAATAGGCAGTCTACCTGAAAAAGAATTCAGAATAATGATAGTAAAGATGATCCAACATCTTGGAAATAGAATAGAGAAAGTGCAAGAAACATTTAACAAGGACCTAGAAGAACTAAAGATGAAACAAGCAACGATGAACAACACAATAAATGAAATTAAAAATACTCTAGATGGGATCAATAGCAGAATAACTGAGGCAGAAGAACGGATAAATGACCTGGAAGATAAAATAGTGGAAATAACTACTGCAGAGCAGAATAAAGAAAAAAGAATGAAAAGAACTGAGGACAGTCTCAGAGACCCCTGGGACAACGTTAAACGCACCAACATTCGAATTATAGGGGTTCCAGAAGAAGAAGAGAAAAAGAAAGGGACTGAGAAAATATTTGAAGAGATTATAGTTGAAAACTTCCCTAATATGGGAAAGGAAATAGTTAATCAAGTCCAGGAAGCACAGAGAGTCCCATACAGGATAAGTCCAAGGAGGAACACACCTAGACACATATTAATCAAACTGTCAAAAATTAAATACAAAGAAAACATATTAAAAGCAGCAAGGGAAAAACAACACATAACACAAAAGGGAATCCCCATAAGGTTAACAGCTGATCTTTCAGCAGAAACTCTGCAAGCCAGAAGGGACTGGCAGGACATATTTAAAGTGATGAAGGAGAAAAATCTGCAACCAAGATTACTCTACCCAGCAAGGATATCATTCAGATTTGATGGAGAAATTAAAACCTTTACAGGCAAGCAAAATCTGAGAGAGTTCACCACCACCAAACCAGCTCTACAACAACTTCTAAAGGAACTTCTCTAGGCAAGAAACACAAGAAAAGGAAAAGACCTACAACAACGAACCCAAAACAATTAAGAAAATGGGAATAGGAACATACATATCGATAATTACCTTAAATGTAAATGGACTAAATGCTCCCACCAAAAGACACAGATTGGCTGAATGGATACAAAAACAAGACCCATATATTTGCTGTCTACAAGAGACCCACTTCAGACCTAGAGACACATACAGACTGAAAGTAAGGGGATGGAAAAAGATACTTCATGCAAATGGAAACCAAAAGAAAGCTGCAGT
Organism: Monodon monoceros; assembly: GCF_005190385.1. Classification (NCBI taxonomy): domain Eukaryota; kingdom Metazoa; phylum Chordata; class Mammalia; order Artiodactyla; family Monodontidae; genus Monodon; species Monodon monoceros. The sequence continues at coordinate 40,008,368 of NW_021703766.1, forward strand.
AGCAATTCTCATATCAGACAAAATAGACTTTAAAATAAAGACTATTAGAAGAGACAAAGAAGGACACTACATAATGATCAAGGGATTGATCCAAGAAGACGATATAACAATTGTAACTCTTTATGCACCCAACATAGGAGAACCTCAATACATAAGGCAAATACTAACAGCCATAAAAGGAGAAATCGACAGTAACACATTCATAATAGGGGACTTTAACACCCCACTTTCACCAATGGACAGATCATCCAAAATGAAAATAAATAAGGAAACACAGGCTTTAAATGATACATTAAACAAGATGGACTTAATTGATATTTATAGGACATTCCATCCCAAAACAACAGAATACATATTTTTCTCTAGTGCTCATGGAACATTCTCCAGAATAGATCATATCTTGGGTCACAAATGTAGCTTTGGTAAATTTAAGAAAACTGAAATCATATCAAGTATCTTTTCTGACCACAACGCTATGAGACTAGATATCAATTACAGGAAAAGATCTGTAAAAAAATACAAACACACGGAGGCTAAACAATACACTACTTCATAACGAAGTGATCACTGAAGAAATCAAAGAGGAAATTTAAAAATACCTACAAACAAATGACAATGGAGACATGACGACCCAAAATCTATGGGTTGCAGAAAAAGCAGTTCTAAGAGGGAACTTTATAGCAATACAATCCTACCTTAAAAAACAAGAAACATCTCAAATAAACAACCTATCCTTCCACCTAAAGCAATTAGAGAAAGAAGAACAAAAAAACCCCAAAGTTAGCAGAAGGAAAGAAATCATAAAGATCAGATCAGAAATAAATGAAAAAGAAATGAAGGAAATGATAGCAAAGATCAATAAAACTAAAATCTGGTTCGTTGAGAAGATAAACAAAATTGATAAACCATTAGCCAGACTCATCAAGAAAAAAAGGGAGAAGACTCAAATCAATAGACTTAGAAATGAAAAAGGAGAAGTAACAACTGACACTGCAGGAATTCAAAAGATCATGAGAGATTACTACAAGCAACTCTATGCCAATAAAATGGACAGCCTGAAGAAATGGACAGATTCTTAGAAAGGCACAACCTGCCAAGACTGAATCAGGAAGTAATAGAAAATATGAACAGACCAATCACAAGCACTGAAATTGAAACTGTGATTAAAAATCTTCCAACAAACAAACGCCCAGGACCAGATGGCTTCACAGGTGAATTCTATCAAACATTTAGAGCAGAGCTAACGCCTATCCTTCTCAAACTCTTCCAAAATATAGCAGAGGGAGGAACAGTCCCAAACTCATTCTATGAGCCCACCATCACCCTGATACCAAAACCAGACAAGGATGTCAAAAAGAAAGAAAACTACAGGCCAATATCACTGATGAACATAGATGCAAAAATCCTCAACAAAATACTAGCAAACAGAATCCAACAGCACATTAAACGGATCATACACCATGATCAAGTGGGGTTTATTCCAGGAATGCAAGGATTCTTCAATACACGCAAATCAATCAACGTGATACACCATATTAACAAACTGAAGGAGAAAAACCATATGATCATCTCAGTAGATGCAGAAACAGCCTTCCACAAAATTCAACACCCATTTATGATAAAACTGCAGAAAGTAGGCATAGAGGGAACTTTCCTCAACATAATAAAGGCCATATATGACACACTCACAGCCAACATCATCCTCAATGGTGAATAACTGAAAGAATTTCCACTAAGATCAGGAAGAAGACAAGGTTGCCCACTCTCACCACTCTTATTCAACATAGTTTTGGAAGTTTCAGCCACAGCAATCAGAGAAGAAAAGGAAATAAAAGGAATCCAAATCGGAAAATAAGAAGTAAAGCTGTCACTGTTTGCAGATGACATGATACTATACATACAGAATCCTAAAGATGCTAGCAGAAAACTACTAGAGCTAATCAATGAATTTGGTAGAGTAGCAGGATACAAAATTAATGCACAGAAATCTCTGGCATTCCTATACACTAATGATGAAAAATCTGAAAGTGAAATCAAGAAAACACTCCCATTTACCATTGCAACAAAAAGAATAAAATATCTAGGAATAAACCTACCTAAGGAGACAAAAGACCTGTTTGCAGAAAATTATAAGACACTGATGAAAGAAATTAAAGATGATACAAATAGATGGAGAGATATACCATGTTCTTGGATTGGAAGAATCAACATTGTGAAAATGACTCTACTACCCAAAGCAATCTACAGATTCAATGCAATCCCTATCAAACTACCACTGGCATTTTTCACAGAACTAAAACAAAAAATTTCACAATTTGTGTGGAAACACAAAAGACCCCGAATAGCCAAAGCAATCTTGAGAACAAAAAACAGAGGTGGAGGAATCAGGCTCCCTGACTTCAGACTATACTACAAAGCTACAGTAATCAAGACAGTATGGTACTGGCACAAAAACAGAAAGATAGATCAATGGAACAGGATAGAAAGCCCAGAGATAAACCCACGCACATATGGTCACCTTATCTTTGATAAAGGAGGCAGGAATGTACAGTGGAGAAAGGACAGCCTCTTCAATAAGTGGTGCTGGGAAAACTGGGCAGGTACATGTAAAAGTATGAGATTAGATCACTCCCTAACACCATACACAAAAATAAGCTCAAAATGGATTAAAGACCTAAATGTAAGGCCAGAAACTATCAAACTCTTAGAGGAAAACATAGGCAGAACACTCTATGACATAACCCAGAGCAAGATCCTTTTAGACCCACCTCCTAGAGAAATGGAAATAAAAATAAACAAATGAGACCTAATGAAACTTCAAAGCTTTTGCACAGCAAAGGAGACCATAGACAAGACCAAAAGACAACCCTCAGAATGGGAGAAAATATTTGCAAATGAAGCAACTGACAAAGGATTAATTTCCAAAATTTACAAGCAGCTCATGCAGCTCAATAACAAAAAAACAACCCAATCCAAAAATGGGCAGAAGACCTAAATAGACATTTCTCCAAAGAAGATATACAGACTGCCAACAAACACATGAAAGAATGCTCAACATCATTAATCATTAGAGAAATGCAAATCAAAACTACAATGAGATATCATCTCACACCAGTCAGAATGGCCATCATCAAAAAATCTAGAAACAATAAATGCTGGGAGGGTGTGGAGAAAAGGGAACACTCTTACTGCTGGTGGGAATGTGAATTGGTTCAGCCACTATGGAGAACAGTATGGAGGTTCCTTACAAAACTACAAATAGAACTACCATATGACCCAGCAATCCCACTACTGGGCATATACCCTGAGAAAACCAAAATTCAAACAGAGTCATGTACCAAAATGCTCATTGCAGCTCTATTTACGATAGCCAGGACATGGAAGCAACCTAAGTGTCCATCAACAGATGAATGGGTAAAGAAGATGTGGCACATATATACAATGGAATATTACTCAGCCATAAAAAGAAATGAAATTGAGCTATTTGTAATGAGGTGGATAGACCTAGAGTCTGTCATACAGAGTGAAGTAAGTCAGAAAGAGAAAGACAAATACTGTATGCTAACACATATATATGGAATTTAAGAAAAAAAAATGTCATGAAGAACCTAGGGGTAAGACAGGAATAAGGACACAGACCTACTGGAGAACGGACTTGAGGATATGGGGAGGGGGAAGGGTGAGATGTGACAAAGCAAGAGAGAGGCATGGACATATATACACTAACAAACGTAAGGTAGATAGCTAATGGGAAGCAGCCGAATAGCACAGGGAGATCAGCTCGGTGCTTTGTGACCGCCTGGAGGGGTGGGATAGGGAGAGTGGGAGGGAGGGAGACGAAAGCAGGAAGAGGTATGTGAACATATGTATATATATAACTGATTCATTTTGTTGTGAAGCAGAAACTAACACACCATTGTAAAGCAATTATACTCCAATAAAGATGTTAAAAAAAAATCTAGAAACAATAAATGCTGGAGAGGGTGTGGAGAAAAGGGAACCCTCTTGCACTGTTGGTGGGAATGTAAATTGATACAGCCACTGTAGAGAACAGTATGGAGGTTCCTTAAAAAACTACAAATAGAACTACCATATGACCCAGCAATTCCACTACTGGGCCTATACCCTGAGAAAACCATAATTGAAAAAGAGTCATGTACCAAAATGTTCATTGCAGCTCTATTTACAATAGCCCGGAGATGGAAACAACCTAAGTGTCCATCATCAGATGAATGAATAAAGAGTATGTGGCACATATATACAATGGAATATTACTCAGCCATAAAAAAAAATGAAATTGAGCTATTTGTAATGAGGTGGATAGACCTAGAGTCTGTCATACAGAGTGAAGTACGTCAGAAAGAGAGAGACAAATACCGTATGCTAACACATATATATGGAATTCAAGAAAAAAAAATGTCATGAAGGACCTAGGGGTAAAACAGGAATAAAGACACAGACGTACTAGAGAATGGACTTGAGGATATGGGGAGGGGAAGGGTAAGCTGTGACAAAGCGAGAGAGAGGCATGGACATATATACACTACCAAATGTAAGGTAGATAGCTAGTGGGAAGCAGCTGCATAGCACAGGGAGATCAGCTCGGTGCTTTGTGACCGCCTGGAGGGGTGGGATAGGGAGGGTGGGAGGGAGGGAGACTCAAGAGCGAAGAGATATGGGAACATATGTATATATATAACTGATTTATTTTGTTGTAAAGCAGAAACTAACACACCATTGTAAAGCAATTATACTCCAATAAAGATGTTAAAAAAAAAAAAAGACTATTCAAAGCTGCATATCTTTGATTACTACTAAAGTAATAAGGTTAAACAATTTTTGCCTGTATTTATTGTCCAGTTATATTTCTAATTTTGGTAATTGCCTGTTTATTCTCTTCTTTTTTCTACTTCATATTAATCTATAAAATCTATTAATATTATAAATAATAGCTTTATCCCTTTGATATGTATATTTACCCTTTAATTTCATCTGTGACGTTATTTGAAAACAATTTATATTTTTATGCCATCTAATGTAGCAGTTTTTTCCTGTCTTTGATGTCATGTTAAGGACACTGTCCTCACTATTACATCAACATTTATCTTATTCTTGTTCTATTTTTGTTTCATTTTTGTGGTCTAATCTCTAATACATCTGGGACTATCTAGCTTTATGGTAAGGCTCTACCTTTACTTTTTCCAAATGATTAAATGGTTGTCCCAATATCATTTCTACTTTCCCCACTGATTTTTTAATAAATATCATTTATCTTAATTCCAAAAGAATATTAGTATATATCCTTATTTTAAAAGTCAAACAATCCAGACAAAGCAAAAATTCTTTGACCAAACCCTTATTCAACCTCCAGTTGCATTCTCTCATCAGAAATAACTGTTGCTATCAGCTTGATATGTGGAAACCCAGAGTTTTTTTCATAGTAAAAATAGCTAACTTATGAGTGCTTACCACATGCCAGGCAATGCTCTAAGTGCTTTACATATATTAACTTGTATAATCGTCCCAACAGCCTACAAAGTAGATGCAACAGCTATTTTACCATTTTATGCAAAAGAGGAAACTGAGACAAGAAGTTGGAGGGGGCGGGGACTGAGGAACTTTCCCAGGGACACGCAGGTGGCAGAATCAGAATTTGAACCCCAGGGAATCCAGCTTCAGAATTAGCCAGAACATTAATCGATGTCCTGCTGTCTCACAATACACTTACCTGCACATCAGTGAAAAATACACAGCACTATTTACTTTTAAAAAGAGAGTTTGGGAATTTGATATGATACGATACATATTATGCTGCAACTTACTTTTTCCAAATGTCAACTTATCTGGGTTGTTTTTCCATATCAATTCATATAAATCAACTTCATTTTTTTACCACTGCTATTCAGTATGATTTACCATAGTTTATTTAACCCTTCTATCAGGTACATGTATATTTTGGTTGTTTCCAGTCTTTTGTCATTGACAAGGCTGCAAAGAACAGCCACCTGAGCTTGATGTTCTCTAGAAGAGTATACTTTTGACTAGCTTTCTAATTTCTTCAATAGAAATTAACATATTTACATTTTCTATGACTTCTTGTGCTAAGTTTGGTAATTTGGTTTTCTTAAACAAAATTCATTTCATCTACTTTTTAAAAGTTATTAATATAAAGGAAGTATCTTATAAAACTTAATTCTCTCTGTTTCTGTAGTTACTGCCCCTTATCTTATTCATGATGCTGTTTATTTATACTCTCTCTTTTTTCTTAATTACATTTGAAGATTTTATTGATCAATTCTAATGGCTTTGTTTTTCTTGTTTGTTTTATTAATGTCAGTTTTTATCTTTATTACTTTCTTCTACTTTCTAGAGACCTGATGATTTTCTTGTTCTTTTTCTAGTATCCTGTATATTATGTTTGGTCCATTTGATTTCAATTTCCCTCATTTTCTAATGTGTGCATTTAAGTCCATAAATTTTCCTCTGATTGCTGCTTTGGCCACATCTCACAGGTTTTAATATTTAATGCTCTGTTGCTTATTTCTAAATAGTTTGTAGCTTGCACTTTTTATTTCCTTATTAACACAAGAATTTTTATAAGTAATTTTATATTTATGATCATAGGGATTTATTTCCTCTCTCCTTGAGTTGTTATTTCCTCATTTGGTCAGTGAATAAGCCTATATGATCTCTACTTTTTAGAAGTTGCTGAGATTTCCTGTGTCAAGAATCTTATCAATTTGTATGAGTGGTTTATACATGTTTGAAAAGAATGAGTATTAGATGTTTCTTAGTACCAGGTTGTTCATTGTGCCAATTAAATTCTATTTTTAAAATAGTCATTTATTTAAAAAGTGTGCAAGTTGTCCTCCTATGATTGCAGATTTGTTAGTTTGTCTTTGTTTTTCTATTTGTTTTTGTTTTATATTTTCCGAAGCTACATTTTTAAGGGCACAGGTACATAATTGTTACATCGTCTTGGTGGATACTTTTAACAATATGAATCCCTGTGCATACTCTTTAATGTGTCCCCTCTGACTTAAATAAAATGGCACCTAAATTACATTTAAAATTTTTTGATACAGTTAGGCTTATTTCTTAACTCTCTGCTTCTCTCCATTGATTTAACTTATTATTTGGGGGCCACTATCATCTTTTGTCCATTGTGGCTTTACAAATTAATGTATTGCATAGATAAATTATTGGTTGCTCTAATATATTCATTCATCCATATAACTTTAGATTTACTTCGTAAAATTCCAAAAAAATCCAATTAAAATTTTTTCTAGAATAGAATTATTTACAACCAATTTGGGGAGATCTCAATGTACTTAAGTCTTCCCACACAAGCCTCAGGAAAATTTTATTTCTTTCATATGTGTCTGGCCCACTTCTTAATTATTTTCTTTTTTTCAGATATTTTCTATTTTGTGTCAGCTATATAAATAAAATATTTTTCTTTCTCTTTTATCTCTGCTATTACTGTTTTTATTTTATATAGAACATCTTTTGATTTCTATTATGTGTTTTATAATTGGACATATTATTGAAAATGGTATTGGAATATTTCAGACAATGCTCTTAAGGTTTTTTAATACTGTCATAAAATAGCAATAATTTTTATTTGACCATTCTGATCTTTATTCCACAATTTTTTATTACTTTGACTATAATGTTCATTATGTAACTATCTTAGACTTTGTTTGTTACTATAACAAGAATTCTTTTAAGTTTTCTATTTTGAGTATAGTATAGGCTGTCATTTTCAGATAGAGTATCTTTATCATGCAAACAAGGATTTCTCAAACTTGGCACTTTTGATATTTCAAGCAGGATAATTCTTTGGGGGGTGGGGTGGGGAAGGAAGCTGTCCTGTGCATTGTAGGATGTTTAATAGCCTCCCTGACCTCTACCAAATAGATACTAGTAACACCAACCCCAAATCACAACTATTAAAAATGTATCCAGATGTTGTTAAATGTCCCCTTGATGGCAACATTTTCCCTGGTTGAGAACTACTAGTGTAATGATTTATCCTTCTATTACTATTTTAATCATAACTTTCAGAAAGACTGGATGTTGAACTTTATCAAATATCTTTTTGACATATGATTACATATTTTTCTCCAATGACCTATGGATATGATAAATTTTTAATTACATATTTCCTAATTTGGTCCACTCTTATAATACTGGAATAAGGCCTTATTGGTCAAGGTATATTATTTTTTAATAGTGTTCTTCTCTCTGAAGATCATTTTGGCTATTTGGGGTCTTTTGTGGTTCCATGTGAATTTTAGAATTCTCTTTCTATTTCTGAAAAAAAATGCCATTGAAATTTTTATAGAGATTGCATTGAATCTGTAGATCACTTTGGGTAGTATGGATATTTAAACAATATTAATTCTTCTAATCTATGAACATGGGATGTCTTTCCATTTATTTGTGTCTGCTTTAATTTTTTTATCAGTATTTTATAGTTTTCAACAAGTTTTTCCTCTCCTTAGTTAAGTTTATTTCTAAATATTTTATCCTTTTTGGTGCAATTGTAAGTGAGATTGTTTTCTTAATTTCATTTTCAGAGAGTTCACTTTTAGTGTATAGAAATGCAACTGATTTTTGTGAAAATAAATAAGGAAATATAAGTTTTAAATGATACATTAAACAAGATGGACTTAACTGATATTTATACGACATTCCATCCAAAGACAACAGAATACACCTTCTCAAGGGCTCATAGAACATTCTCCAGGAGAGACCATATCTTAGGTCACAAATCAAGCCTCGGTAAATTTAAGAAAATTGAAATCGTATCAAGTATCTTTTCCGACCACAACACTATGAGACTAGATATCAATTACAGGAAAAAAATCTGTAAAAATTACAAACACATGGAGGCTAAACAATACACTACTTAATAACCAAGAGCACTGAAGAAATCAAAGACGAAATCAAAAAATACCTAGAAACAAATGACAATGAAAACACAATGACCCAAAACCTATGGGATACAGCAAAACAGTTCTAAGCGGGAAGTTTATAGCAATACAATACTACCTCAAGAAACAAGAAAAATCTCAAATAAACAACATGACCTTACACCTAAAGCAATTAGAGAAAGATGAACAAAAAACCCCCAAAGTTAGCAGAAGGAAAGAAATCATAAAAATCAAATTAGAAATAAATGAAAAAGAAATGAAAGAAACAATAGCAAAGATCAATAAAACTAAAAGATGGTTCTTTGAGAAGATAAACCAAATTGATAAATCATGAGGCAGATTCATCAAGAAAAAAAACGGAGAAGACTCAAATCAATAGAATTAGAAATGAAAAAGGAGAAGTAACAACTGACACTGCAGAAATACAAAGGATCATAAGCGATTACTACAAGCAACTCTATGCCAATAAAATGGACAGCCTGGAAGAAATGGACAAATTCTTAGAAAAGCACAACTCTCTGAAACTGAACCAGGAAGAAATAGAAAACTATAAACAGACCAATCACAAGCACTGAAATTGAGACTATGATTAAAAATCTTCCAGCAAACAAAATCTCAGGACCAGATGGCTTCACAGGCGAATTCCATCAAACATTTAGAGAAGAGCTAACACCTGTCCTTCACAAACTTCCAAAATATAGCAGAGGGAGGAACACTCCCAAACTCATTCTATGAGGCCACCGTCACCCTGATACCAAAACCAGACAAAGGTGTCACAAAGAAAGAAAACCACAGGCCAATATCACTGATGAACATAGATGCAAAAATCCTCAACAAAATACTAGCAAACAGAATCCAATAGCACACTAAAAAGATTATACACCATGGTCAAGTGGGATTTATCCCAGGAATAAATGGATTCTTCAATGTATGCAAATCAGTCAATGTGATACACCATATTAACAAACTGAAGGATAAAAACCATATGATCATCTCAGTAGATGCAGAAACAGCCTTCCACAAAATTCAACACCCATTTATGATTTAAAAAGCCCTCCAGAAAGTAGGCATAGAGGCAACTTACCTCAACCTAATAAAGGCCATATATGACAAACCCACAGCCAACATCATTCTCAATCGTGAAATACTGAAAACATTTCCTCTAAGATCAGGAACAAGACAAGGTTGCCCACTCTCACCACTATTACTGAACATAGTTTTGGAATTTTTAGCCACAGCAATCAGAGAAGAAAAAGAAATAAAAGACAACCAAATCAGAAAAGAAGAAGTAAAGCTGTCACTGTTTGCAGATGACATGATACTAAACATAGAGAATCCTAAAAGTGCTACCAGAAAGCTACTAGAGCTAATCAATGAATTTGGTAAAGTAGCAGGATACAAAATTAATGTGCAGAAATCTCTTGCATTCCAATACACTAATGATGAAAAATCTGAAAGGGAAATTAAGGAAACACTCCCATTTACCATTGCAACAAAAAGAATAAAATACCTAAGAATAAACCTACGTACGCAGACAAAAGACCTGTATGCAGAAAACTATAAGATACTGATGAAAGAAATTAAAGATTATACAAACAGATGGAGAGACATACCGTGTTCTTGGATTGGAGGAATCAACATTGTAAAAATGACTATACTACCCAAAGCAATCTACAGATTTAATGCAATCCCTATCAAACTACCAATGGCATTTCTCACAGAACTAGAACAAAAAATTTCACAATTTGTTTGGAAACACAGAAGACCCTGAATAGCCAAAGGAATCTTGAGAAAGAAAAACGGAGCTGGAAGAATCAGGCTCCCTGACTTCAGACTATACTACAAAGCCACAGTGATCAAGACAGTATGATACTGGCACAAAAACAGAGATGTAGATCAATGGAACAGGATAGAAAGCCCAGAGATAAACCCACACACATATGGTCAGGTTATTTTTGATAAAGGAGGCAAGAATATACAATGGAGAAAAGATAGCCTCTTCAGTAAGTGGTGCTGGGAAAACTGGACAGCTACATGTATAAAGAATGAAATTAGAACACTCCCTAACACCATACACAAAAATAAACTTAAAATGAGTTAAAGACCTAAATGTAAGGCCAGACTCTATCAAACTCTTAGAGGAGAACATAGGGAGAACACTCTATGACATAAATCGCAGCAAGATCCTTTTTGACTCCCCTCCTAGAGTAATGGAGATAAAAACAAAAATAAACAAATAGGACTTAATGAAATTTAAAAGCTTTTGCACAGCAAAGGAAACCATAAACAAGACCAAAAGACAACCCTCAGAATGGGAGAAAATATTTGCAAATGAAGCAACTGACAAAGGATTAATCTCCAAAATTTACAAGCAGCTCATGCAGCTCAATATCAAAAAATCAAACAACCCAATCCAAAAATGGGCAGAAGACCTAAATAGACATTTCTCCAAAGAAGATATACAGACTGCCAACAAACACATGAAGGAATGCTCAACATCACTAATCATTAGAGAAATACAATTCAAAACTACAATGAGTTGATCACCTCACACCAGTCAGAATGGCCATCATCAAAAAATCTACAAAAAATACATGCTGGAGAGGGTGTGGAGAAAAGGGAACCATCTTGCACTCTTGGTGGAAATGTAAATTGATACAGCCACTACGGAGAACAGTATGGAGGTTCCTTAAAAAACTAAAAGTAGAACTACCATATGACCCAGCAATCCCACTACTGGACATATACCCTGAGAAAACCGTAATTCAAAAAGAGTCATGTACCACAATGTTCATTGCAGTCCTATTTACAATAGCCAGGACATGGAAACAATCTAAGTGTCCATCAACAGGTGAATGGATTAAGAAGACGTGGCACATATATACAATGGAATATTACTCAGCCATAAAAAGAAATGAAAATGAGTTATTTGTAGTGAGGTGGATGGACCTAAAGTCTGTCATACAGAGTGAAGTAAGTCAGAAAGAGAAAAACAAATACCGTATGCTAACACATATATATCAAATCTAAAAAAAGAAAAAAAAGAAAAAAAGGTTCTGAAGAACCTAGGGGAAGGACAGGAATAAAGATGCAGACATGGAAAATGGAATTGAGGACACGGGGAGGGGGAAGGATAATTTGGGATGAAGTGAGAGAGTGGCATGGACTTATATATACTACCAAATGTAAAATAGATAGCTAGTGGGAAGCAGCCGCATAGCACAGGGAGATCAGCTTAGTGCTTTGTGACCTCCTAGAGGGGTGGGATAGGGAGGGTGAGAGGGAGACACAAGAGGGAAGAGATATGGGGATATATGTATATGTATAGCTGATTCACTTTGTTATAAAGCAGAAACTAACACACCATTGTAAAGCAATTATATTCCAATAAAGATGCTTAAAAAATTAATTAAATTAAATTTTAAAAAAGATATGCAACTGATTTTTGTATGTTGATTTTTTATCCTGCAACTTTTCTGAATTTGCTTATTAATTCTAATAGTTTTTTGTGGAGTCTTTAGTGTTTTCTATAAATAAGATCATATCATCTGCAAACAAGGACAATTTTTTTCTTCCTTTCTGATTTAGATGCCTTTTTTTTTCCTTTTCTTGCCTAATTGCTGTGGCTAGGAAATCCAGTATTATGTCAAGTAAAAGTGACAAGAGTGGGAATCAAATCCGTGTCCTGTCCCTGATCTCAGAGGAAAAGCTTTCAGTTTTCACTGATGTTAGTGGTGGGGTTGTATTATATGGCCTTTATTACGTTGAGGTATATTCCTACTATCCCTAATGTGTTGAGTGATTTTTTTATTGTGAAAAGGTGCTGAATTTTGTCAGATGCTTTTTCTGCATCTATTGAGAGGATCATATAAATTTTACCCTTCTTTCATTCGTTAATTTTCATATATTAAGCCATCCTGCATCCCAGGGATAAATCTCATTTGATCATGATGTGTGATCCTTTTAATGTGCTGTTAAATTATGTTTGCTAGAATTTTGTAGAGGAATTTTGCATCTATGTCCACCATGGATATTGGCTTGAAAATGCTGGAGGCATCACACTTTCTGGTTTCAAAATACATTACAAAAGCTATAGTAATTAAAACAGTATGATGCTAGCATAAAGATATATAGACCAATGGAACAGAATAGAGAACCCAGAAATAAACTCACGCATATATAGTTCACTGATCTTCGACAAAGGTGCCAAGAACATAGAATGGGGAAAGGATTTCTCGTCAACAAATAGCGCCAGAAAAATTGTGTATTCACAGGCAAAAGAATGAGATTTGACCCCTTTCTTACACTATACACAAAAATCAACTCCAAATGGATGAAAGACTTAAAAATAAGACCTGAAACTGAAAAACTCCTTGAAGAAAAGAGGGAAAAGCTTCTTGACATTGGTCTTGGCAATGATTTCTTGGATTTGACCTCAAAAGTATAAGCAACAAAACCAAAAATACACAAGTGGAACTATATCAAACTAAAAAGCTCCTGCACGAGAAGGAAACAATCAACAGAATGAGAAGGCAGCCTACAGAATAGGATAAAAAATTTGCAAACCATCTGTCTAGTAAGAAGTTAATATCCAAAATACATAATAATCTCCTACAACTCAATAGCCAAACAAAAACAAAAATAACCCAAGTAAATTATTGGCAAAACACTTGATATTTCATTAAAGAAGATATACAAAAGGCAACCAGGTATACAAAAAGATACTCAACATCACTAATCATCAGAGAAATGCAGATAAATACCACAATGAGATAGCACCTCACACTTGTTAGGATGGCCATTATAAAAAAACAAAAGATACATGTTGGTGAGGACATAGAGAAATTGGGTGCCTTATATTGGTGAGAATGTAGAATAGTACAGCCACTATAGAAAACATTATAGAGATTTCTCACAAAATTAAAAACAGAGCTACCATACAATCCAGCAATCCTGCTTCGGGGTATATATCCAAAAGAATTGAACACCAGATCTTAAACAGGTATCTGTAACCCCATGTTCATTGTAGCATCATTAACAATAGCCAAGATATGGGAACAACCCAAATGTCCAGCAACAGAAGAATGGATAAAGAAAATGTGGTATATATGTACAATGAAATATTATTCAGCCTTAAAAAAAAAAGAAATCCTGCCACTTATGACAATATGGATGAACCTAGAGGATATTATGCTAAGTGAAATATGCCAGTTACAAGAGGACAAATACTGTATGATTCCACTTGTATGAGGTATTTAAAATGGTCAAACTCATGGAAGCAGAAAATATAATGATGGTTGCCAGAGCTGGGAGGCAGGAGAAATAGGGAGGTGTTGTTCAATGGCTATAAAATTTCAATTATGCAAAATGAATAAGTTCTAGAGATCTGCTGTACAATATAGTACTTACAGTTACCAATACAGTATTGTGTACTTTAAAATATATTAAGAGGATAGAATTTATATTAAGTGTTCTTACCACCAAACACACATACACACACACACGCACACACACAAGAACACAAGGAAATTTTTGGAGGTAATGGATATGTTTAGTACCTTAATTGTGGTAATAGTATCATAGGTATATGTGTATGTCTAATCTCTTCAAGATGTATTGATAAATACTAAATGTGCATAAAATTTTGTATATCGATTATACCTCAATAAAGTTCAGATACAGACATAGATAATGTTCTTTTTTTATTACTTTTACATTTATTTACATGTAACGTTGACCTATGGGTTTTGTTTGTTTGCTTACTATTTTTGTTGGGTTTGGTATAAGATTATGCTTGTAAGGTGAATTGGGAAGTTTTCCATCTATAATTATTAGCATAATGATCCCCTATCTCTAAGGAGGTTTAAGTGGATTTCCTACACAACCATCTGTTTTAACATTCTTTTCCTTTCTTCCTTTGTTATTCAACTATTCTACAATTAAAATTTGTAATTTAAGGGGGGGAAGGGATAATTGGGAGACTGGGATGGACATATACACACTACTATATGTACAATAAAACAGATAACTAATAGGGTCCTACTATATAGCACAGGGAACTCTACTCAATATTCTGTAATAACCTATATGGGAAAAGAATCTATAAAAGAGTGGATATATGTATATGTATAACTGATTCACTTTGCTGTACACCTGAAACTAACATAACATTGTACATCAACTATACTCCAATAAAATTTTTTTTAAAAAAGGAAAAATTTTTTGTAATTTAAAATTTCCTAAAAAATCATCCAACAAAATTTTCTATGTTAATATATACTATATTTTCTACCAATTTTTTTAACTTTTTGGAATACATGAATATTTCTTCTTTTTTATTTCTAATGTTATATATGTTTTCTCACTCTATTTTACTTGAATATTTACTCAAATATCTTTACCTAGTTCTCAATCTTAGATTTGACAATCTACTATCTGTTTTCTGATTCACTAACATGTTTTGTCTTTATCAGTATCTTCCTAGGTTTATTTTGTTGTTGTCTTTCTAATATACTGACTTTAATGCTTAATTAATTTATTTTTATTCTATGTTAATAATGTTGATATTTAAAGCTATGTATGTATTTTACCTTGAGTACATCTTTGACCAAACATCAGAAGTTTTGATATATGGAATTCTCATTGCCATTATTTTCTAATTGGTCCCTAAGTATAGCTTTGATTTCTTCATTAGCCTAAGAGTTATTTCAGAGAGGCTTTAATGGTTATTTTAAAATTGGTAATTAATATTTTAATGACTTTTTTGTAAAATATGATATCTGTATACTTTTTTATGTTTAATTTTTTTAACATCTTTATTGGAGTATAATTGCTTTACAATGATGTGTTAGTTTCTGCTTTATAACAAAGTGAATCAGCTATACATATACATATATCCTCATATCTCCTCCCTCTTGCGTCTCCCTCCCTCCCACCCTCCCTATCCCACCCCTCTAGGTGGTCACAAACCACCGAGCTGATCTCCTGTGCTATGCAGCTGCTTCCCACTAGCTATCTATCTGTTTTACGTTTGGTAGTGTATATAAGTCCATGCCACTCTCTCACTTTGTCACGGCTTACCCTTCCCCCTCCCCATATACTCAAGTCTATGCTCTAGTAGGTCTGTGTCTTTATTCCTGTCTTACCCCTAGGTTCTTCATGACCTTTTTTTTTTTCTTAGATTCCATATATATGTGTTAGCATACGGTATTTATTTTTCTCTTTCTGACTTACTTCACTCTGTATGACAGACTCTAGGTCCATCCACCTCACTACAAATATCTCAATTTCGTTTCTTTTTATGTCTGAGTAATATTCCATTGTATATATGTGCCACATCTTCTTTACCCATTCATCTGTTGATGGACACTTAGGTTGCTTCCATGTCCTGGCTATTGTAAATAAAGCTGCAATGAACATTTTGGTACATGACTCTTTTTCAATTATGGTTTTCTCAGGGTATATGCCCAGTAGTGGGATTGCTGGGTCCTATCGTAGTTCTATTTTTAGTTTTTTAAGGAACCTCTATACTATTCTCCATAGTGGCCGTATTAATTTACATTCCCACCAACAGTGCAAGAGGGTTCCCTTTTCTCCACACCCTCTCCAGCATTTATTGTTTCTAAATTTTTTGACGATGGCCATTCTGACTGGTGTGAGATGATATCTCATTGTAGTTTTGATTTGCATTTCCCTAATGATTAATGATGTTGAGCATTCTTTCATGTGTTTGTTGGCAATCTGTATATCTTCTTTGGAGAAATGTCTATCTAGGTCTTCTGCCCATTTTTGGATCAAGATAGTATGGTACTGGCACAAAAACAGAAATATAGATCAATGGAACAGTATAGAAAGCCCAGAGATAAACCCACACACATATGCTCACCTTATCTTTGATAAAGGAGGCAAGAATATACAGTGGAGAAAAGACAGCCTCTTCAATAAGTGGTGCTGGGAAAACTGGACAGGTACATGTAAAAGTATGAAATTAGAACACTCCCTAACACCATACACAAAAATAAACTCAAACTGGGTTAAAGACCTAAATGTAAGGCCAGACACTATCAAACCCTTAGAGGAAAACATAGACAGAACACTCTATGACACGAATCACAGCAAGATCCTTTTTGACCCACCTCCTAGAGAAATGGAAATAAAAACAAAAAATAAACAAATGGGACCTAATGAAACTTAAAAGCTTTTGCACAGCAAAGGAAACCATAAACAAGACCAAAAGACAACCCTCAGAATGGGAGAAAATATTTGCAAATGAAGCAACTGACAAAGGATTAATCTCCAAGATTTACAAGCAGCTCATGCAGCTATATACTTTTTTTCTTTCTTTCTTTTTTTCGGTACGCGGGCCTCTCACTGTTGCGGCCTCTCCCGTTACGGAGCACAGGCTCCGGGCGCACAGGCTCAGCAGCCATGGCTCACGGGCCCAGTCGCTCCGCGGCATGTGGAATCTTCCCGGACCGGGGCACGAACCCGTGTCCACCGCATCGGCAGGCAGACTCTCAACCACTGTGCCACCAGGGAAGCCCTGGGGTTTTGTTTTTTAATTGAAGTATACTTGGCTTACAATATTACATTAGCTTCAGGTGTACAACATAGTAATTCAATATTTTTATAGCTTATACTCCATGTAAAGTCAGTATAAAATATTGGCTATATTCCCTATGCTGTACAGTACATCCTTGTAACTTTTCTACTTTGTAGTTTGTAGCTCTTAATCCCCCTCACCCATTTTGCCCATCCCCCCCCAACTCTGTCCCCTCTGACAACCACCAGTCTGTTCTCTGTATCTGTTAGTCTTTTTCTGTTTTGCTATATTTGTTCATTTTTTTTATTTTTCAGATTCCACATATAAGTGAAAACAACAGTATTCGTCTTTCTCTGTCTGACTTACTTCACTAAGCATAATACCCTCCAGCTCCATCGATGTTGCCACAAACGAAAAATTTTTCTTTTATATGGCTGAGTAATATTCCAGTGTGTGTGTGTGTGTGTGTGTGTGTGTGTGTGTGTGTGTGTGTGTGTG